>NC_048422.1:23084387-23088458 GCF_013103735.1 Etheostoma cragini | reverse complement strand
ACTAAGGTCTATATAAAAGAGACTTCAGATACAGTATTAGGGACCACTAAGGTCTATATGAAAGCATCCAAAGAGCACCATGTCATGGGACCTTTAAGAGGCTTTCACATTCATAAACAACAGAATTTGTAAGTTATAAAGAAAAAGCTTGAGTGTGAGAATTAGAGCAGAGGCGGTGTGAAAAGGAAGCTATCAGACTCTAGAAGATCGCTCAGGAAGTCTTAGTATTTATCATCCAGCCTCTGTACACAGTTTACTTTCAACAAGCTGCCGGACGTAAACTGTTAATGTTGTAGTAGGAAGAGAAGTGATTAGTCATAGGAGACATCCTCCTCGAGGGCAGATAGGGCACTTTGCTACTGCGCCAGTCGCCATTCAGGCCTCCGACGGCGCTACGTGCTTTGGCCTCATTCCCCTGGAGGGACGATAAAGATCTGAGCTGAGACGTCGGCCCTGTGATGCTGCAGGTATAACTTTATTTTTAGCATGAAACACTAAAGGTGTCAGTGCAGTTTTAAACTGGATTTTGACATGTGGTTCATCAGTTTAGAGCAGAAAACACACACACTCTCACACACTCTCACACTCTCTCACCCTCTCTCACACTCTCTCACACTCTCTCACACTCTCTCTCTCTCTCTCTCTCTCTCCCTCTCACTCCCTCTCTCTCACACACACACACACACACACACACGTTGCGTGTAAAGAGACAGATGCTCTCCCGGGATATGAACTCCAGCTCTCTTTCTGCTAACTTGCACCACTCTCCTCTTCATTAAAGGAACAGTTCAGCAATTTTGGGATAAACACTCGTTTACGTGCCAAGGAGAAGATCAATCTCACTCTCATGTCAGTCTGTTCATCTTGAAGCAGGAGATGGTTAGCTTAGCATGTCAGCATAAATATCAGAAACACAAGGAGACAGTGACAGTGCCATGCTAGCTGTTCCACCCTGTCCAGTCTTAATGCTAAGCTAATCTAACTGGCATCAGTCAGGTGAAAGAGAATCTCCTTTTTCTTCCCGTCGAGTGTAAATGACTTTATGAGCCATTTCATAAAAACACAAGAGTTCTGAATTAAGGCCCCTTGGGTCCATCTAAAACTCTTCCATGAATAGCAGGTGTTCACTAAGTAATGAATGCACAAATACATTAAAAGGGTGAAAAGCACCACCTGTGGCTTCATCTACACATCTGGATCAGGGTTGTACCTCTAAAGTGATATTGATCTCTCCAATGTTTTCAAAATATGATCAGTGCCTAGAACATCGTTCAGGACAGATGTACAGGCATGACCTGGATCAGCGCTTCCCAACTTTTTAGCTTGCTTGTGCTGGAAGAAGTATTTGGATCTTTAACTTTAGTAAAAGTAGGAATACTGAGCTGTAGAAATACTGCAACACAAGTAAAAAGTCCTGCAGCCAAAAGGTTACGTTGGTACAACTTCACACCGTTGTTGTCATCCAATTGTTGCACTTCTGTGGCCGGGTTGGTTCAGCGGTAGAGCGGGCGCACGTGCCCTGAGAGGTTCATGCCTCGACACAGAGGTTTGAATCCCACCTGTGATGATGTCCTGCGTGGCTATTTGTGCAACCGCAACACAGATTTCCCTTCGGGGATCAATAAAGTATTCCTGATTCTGATTCCCCTTCTTTCTGTCAAAAAGTAAGGGCGGAAAAGCCCCAAAAGTAATCTTACAAACACAATTGTTGCATTTCTACTAATCTGCCTCACTAACTGAATATTGACTCTTTACTACATTCAGTATTAATATAGACTGTCATTAATATTGTGCTATTACCGAATCACTTTCACATCCATCTACATTACCCGTACTATACTGTGTGCAGGCTTTGTATTTAATTCTGTATTTATGTTGCTTATTGCAGTTCTGTGTTGTATTGGATGTAAAACTGTGTTGTGTTGCACGTTTCTGCTTTATTCTTCGGCAGGTTGCCGTCGCAAATGAGATTCGGTACTCAGCGGCATACCTGGTTAAATATAAAATATATATAAAATATAATAGCAGCTAAATTAAGTCTGAAGATCTTCCTTTTCCATATTGCCTTTGTTAAATTATTTGCACTGTAATGTGAATTTGATTCTTTCATTCTGGTATTCAACCTGAGTTTGATTAATTGTTTTTAATTTTGTAATGTTTTTAACTTGTATTTACTGTTCTTAATTTTGTATTATCTGTGCGGATTTTTTAAAATATAATTTTTAATAATGTGTTTGATGTTTTATGTAAAGTACTTTGAATTGTACTGCTGCAGAAAAGTGCTACACAAATAAAATGTCCTTGCCTTAAAGTATTCAAAGTAAAAGTACTAGTGCAGCTTTCTATTCATTACAGTCGTATTAAAATGTAAGATGCTTTTAAATGTTGCAGCCATGTTTTTTATAATAACCATTTATAACTAGTGCTGAAACTAATATATTCGTATATTCGCAATTTGTCTTGATTAATCGATTGTTTGCCCAAAGTGAGAAAATTCAATTCCTTGTTTTGTCTGACTAAAAGTCCAAAATCCACATTAGAAAAGAATGTTTGGATTTTTCACCTAATAAAAAAAACAATGAATACATTATCAATAGTTGCTGCTTTGTTTTCTCTCAATCAACTTTATTGTTGCAGCGCTAATTCTAACCATGAGTTATACATTAATTATTATTATATATTATTATATATTAATGATCACGTGTTTTGGATGTAGAATTGTTTTCTGTATAATGCCAAATAACTGCAACTGGAGTAAAAGTACAATATATTTTCCACCGCGTTATTGTGGAAGATAAGTTTAAAGAAGTAGCAAAAAAGTATAAATACTCACCTAAAGTAAAAGTTACCACAAAATAGTACTTAAGTACAGTACTTGAGTAAATGTCACAAACTAGTCCAGCTGACCCGGGTAGGTGGGAGGAATGATCATAAATAAAACTAAAATGTTTTGTCTTGACTTGCAAACCTAATCATAAATCCTATTTTTATAGTTTAGGGTGGAGCTGCAGTATTTCACAACCCTTTTAGGTACTTCTCGGTAAAAGCAGTGGTATTAAGATATGATGTAACAGTTGAGCTCATCTTCCAGTTTTGGAGCAATAGGTGCGAGACGAGGAAATTATTTAAAACTTTACCCTAGAACTCGCCTGTCTCAAAAGAGGAAGAATTTGTTCACACTCCGTGCGGTAAATGTGTATTAATGAAATATATTAGTATACAATGTATTTGCTGAATGACTATGAGACTCACACTATGTAGTTCTTTTAAAAAATATATTGGGATTATATTTTTTAGAAAGGCCTGACCAGGGACCTTTTATACAACACACCTACACATATTGTTATGGCCTTGACTGTAATAATTGTAGTAATAGGCAATGATATGATCATGTAATGTGATCATAAAATTGATGATAATAAACAAAAAATAATAAAATCTTAGAGCAAGCTTTCAGAAGAAGTTGTGCGTTCCCCTTTAAGGAATTCTTTGTAGAATAGGTTGCATTTTGCCTGTTAAAAGGTGTAATGGATGATTTATAAAGCCCGTCAGCAATTTACAACGTAAATAGTCATGAAAATAAAGGAAACGCATTGAATGAGAAGGTGTGTCCAAACGTTTGGCCTGTACTGTGTGTGTGTGTATATATATATATATATATATATATATATATATATATATATATATATATATACACACACACACACACACACACACACACACACACACATATATATATATATATATATATACACACACACACACATATATATATATACATATACACACATATATACATATACACATATATACATATACACATATATACATACATACATACATATATACATATACATATATATTTATTTATATATTTATATATATATATTTGTTTAGTGTTGCTTGAGTCTGGCAGAGAGGATTTTATATCCTGTATCAGAATTCTTGTTCAATAAATTTCAATAAATGAATTACCCCAGGCCATCCTGCTTTGGAATCACTGACCTAGAGGAACAGGCCCTCCTGCTTTGGAATCACTGACCTAGAGGAACAGGCCCTCCTGCTTGGGAA
>NC_048422.1:23068115-23084287 GCF_013103735.1 Etheostoma cragini | reverse complement strand
GAGCAGACCCTCCTGCTTGGGAATCACTGACCTAGAGGAACAGACCCTCCTGCGTGGGAATCACTGACCTAGATGGTAAAGGGTAAGCATGCTTCCTGCTCCTCCCCAGAAGGCTTCCCGTCAGTGGGCATGCTCTGGCTGCTGTCCCTGGACTTTCCAACAGCGATAAACTGCACGGATAAGGGGAAAAAAGCAACGTGGTAAATCAACGACTCTCCTCCATGTCTGTTAATCTTTATCACCCTGAGTAGTGTTCACTGTTAGTTTTGGAAAAGTAAAGAGAAATAACATTTTGGGAGGGAGGGGGCGCACATTTTACTGAAGAAGGGAGTCCAGCTGAAAAGGATTTGAGGAAAACACAAGCTTCCTTTACACAAAGAAAACATTCATGTACCAGCTTTGCTTTGCCAAATCTCTCACAATGTAAAAGAAAAACACTTTGTGTTAACCCTTGTATAGTACTCGGGTCAAATTGACCCATTTGGTAAAAAAAAAATGGTACAAGTTACATTTTTCTACCTAAAATCAACGGCCTTTCCTTATTTCCTGTGATAAACATCCCTGACTCAATTCAGAACATTATTCTGGATATGACCACTTATGTTGTTACCATAGTTTCGGGGGGAATTATAACCTTATGATAAAAAACAAACCACTTCCATTTTTAATTGTGTGCTAGTAGAGATTGATGCATTCCCTAAACATATATGTTATCTCAGCGGTTTGAAATTGAGATAAAGACAATATTTGTTAACAGATTATGAAGTAAAATGTTGTAATTGTTTTTAAAACCCCAAATAAGACTCGGGTCAGTTTGACCCGAGGGATACGTGAGGGTCCAGGAAGTGAAGGCAACACAAGGGTGTAAGAAATGTAAAGATGTCAACTATTACAGGGTATTAAACTGGGGGAAAATGAACATAAGGAATTTGATCTAATAAATACCGCTTATGACCCAAAAAAGATATTCTTTTTAGATTTGGAAATACCTGAATACATTTACATCACAAAGATGTAAAATATATTTAACAAACCACAAACAGGTTGCCTTTTAATGGCTGAGCAATCCACCAACGTGTTCCACCTTTCTTCCTGTGGAAGCCACATTAAGTAAAGGTGGGATTGTGCAGGTAAATCTCATCCCTATTTAATCGTTCTTCCAGAGGATAAGCGTTGAGTCTTTATTTCTCTTTGGAGTGCTTTCTGGGGAACCACAGTGACGGAGACGCGTTTGAACGAAAAGGACAAAGCTCAGTCATGTGGCCACGCCGAGAGGCTGCGTAAGTTTTCTAGCATGTTGCAGTAGACCTTAAACCTGCCGCCTACTTCCTCTTCCTGCCCCGGCCTCTCCTGCCCCTGGCGGAGGACGGGCCGGCGCCGGCGCTGTCCGACGGGCTGGCTCCGATGTTGATCTGTCCCTCCTGGATTTCACTGCGGGCCTCCGGAGGCAGGTGTTCAATCTGCTGCTGCGTTTCCAGATAAAACATCACGTCTCTCAGCTGCTCCTTCAGTTCTGCTATTGCCTCGTCCTTACATTCACCTACAGGGAAACAACAGACAGATGGTAAGTACACTGGCAGGGAGAAGACATACTTGCTACATACCTTATCTGTGAATTGTCCTTAAAGTGTTATTCTTTGTGCCTTTTAATTTCAACTCAGAGACAAATAAAAGTTATTTGAATTGAACTTTTACAAATGGGGAATAAAACTATCATAACATTTTAAGAACAAATGCTGAACTTGTTAGCAAAAAGCTGTTTATTTTCTACATCCGGCAGTCATAGAGCAACATGATGATTCATCAGGAGTCTTTGTGTGTGTGTGTCACCTGATCAATGTCAGTCCAATATTCTCTGTCTTTCAGTTGTTTTTGTCTCTACCGACGCCTGAGGGAAGTATCCGTCTCTTTAGCTGCTAAACGCTCCACTATGTTCACCAGCGGGTCTCTAACCGAGTGTGTCTGCTGTTTGCTGCTGAGCAGGTAGCGTTCAGGGGATTTTTGCATCTTTTTCTCTGAAAACGTTGCTATGAGAGCGCTGGGTGATAAGCAAAACAGTAAAGTTGGGGACCCGACAGATAACAAAAGGTCTGAAACTCGCTATAAAGCTCCGTAACAGCCGAGAGGAGCTGCAGATTCACATTGTTGCATTATCATTTGGCACACTAGTAAAATGACTGCTGGATGTGCAGCTCCCTTAACTTGTAAACCCAAGATTATAGTAAAAACTATTTACTTTACAACACTCAAATGTGCAATAGAATATATACACTACTCCCATACTTTGATATATTTGTGGCAGCTCACCCAAATATCAACATTGAGTGGCCACATATTGATCTTCTTTATTTTTACTATTTAAAATGGGTAAAATGTTACTGTAGAGTGGAACCTACAAGAAATATGCTGATGTATGTCACAGCTGGCCTCAGGGCTGTGACCACCACACAGCTGTGTGAACATCCTGTCTGTAAAAGTGACTTAAATAAACATTTAGGCCTACATACAGATTAGAAAGGCTGTGCAAAGACAGCAGAAACATACAAGCATAAATGATAATTAAACATGGATTAAATCAAAAATACACCTACAGGTGAGTTAGTGTAAAGCATCTAAACGACCTCCTGTTTCCCATTGACAGACATGTAAGCACCCGGTGGACCTGATCTGTCAGATGTTGAATATCCAGGCTGGGAAAACAGAGTAGTGAGTGCCGTGGTGCCCGAGGAGAAGTAGTACTTACATCCTGTGCGTCTGGGCTAAACCCAAGATGGTGAAATACTCCAACTGGGGAAGTGGCGTAGACGTTCAGGGAAATGCTCCAAAATACACAAAGAGAAGCCGCTGAAGCAATCGATAACTCTGGATGGACGGATGTTAATCCGGTCTTACTGTACGGATGTTATTGGCAAACTGCAGCTTACAGATCGTCATCTGATTTTTAACTTGTTTTTAACATTATATTAACTTAGCGGACGCTTTTATCCAAAGAGACTTCCCAATAACTGCATTCAACCAAGAAGGCATAATGCAAAAGTACTTTTACGCCCAGACCATTCGTTTACACGACAGCTGTGTTTTGGGGGCCTGCAAACAAAAACTTCTGAAACCGGGTTTGAAACCAGGTTCTGGAGTAAAAGCTTTTGAATACGCAACTCTAGCGTTGCAGTGGAAACTACCAAAACTGGTCTCTGTGGAGCCAGAACCAGAGAAACGCAGCAATCTCACCCCCACCCAGCCCTCGCCTCCCAGGCAAGGTGGACCTCGGCCGTCCATTCAAAACAACGTCTTCTAAAACTTTCTTAAAACGTTAAAGGGAAACCCTTTCCGATTTTGGTGAGAACGTTGTCACAATCACATGGAAGTAATAAGTTTGCTTTGAATAAGTCAAACTACAAAGTGCCACATGTAATAATATAATATAATAATATATCCATCATCTTTTTAGCCAAGGTGCAGTCGGAAGATATGTTTTTATTTACATACGTATCGGCAGCACACTTAAGCTTTAATTAGATGGTGACACAGAGGAAGAGCCAACTTGGTGAAGCTGCTTTATTAGGAAAGTTATGATAGGACACTTTAGCTTTTAAATTAAAGAATAATGGATTTCTGAGTTCCACATGCTGCCCAAAACAAGTAACCTTGTCCATCTTTGTAGTAAGACATATCTTAACATCTTCAACGCAATGCAACAGACACAGCATGGATGTTTTTACTAGAGTCAACCAAACCAAGCGAGCAGTGTAACCACAACGTCCCTGGACTGAGCCCTGACTACACTCATTAAATCACATGTTAATACAAGTGAACAGGAAACTTGGGATCAAAGTGCTCCGACTGACTCCAAGAGGACAGCGGATACACAGTCGTGGTTAGATTCGTTTGGTTATCAGTGTGGAATGTTTTTAAAGAAGAAGAAAAGAAAAAACAAAGGTGTGGGTTAAACTTTCCAATCCCTCTTATCAAAACAAGTTAAATGGCACAACTTGCGTGTGTCTCTTCCATATAAACAGAGAGCACCTGCAATGTGGAACATCTGTTTTAACTTTCCGCATCCTGATAGCTGAAGGAAACATACAGGTAGGTCTGAGCCATAGGCCTAAAATTTCCATAAAATCTCTAGTGTATGCTGACATTAACGTCGCCCCCAGGCAAAGTCGGGAAATATCAGTATTTATGCAACTGCTGCCTAACAAAGTATCTTTTACTGTAGGCCTGACGATAAATAGACATGACTTTACTCTTGCTTTAACTTTGTCCACGTCCTGTCTACCTCCAGCAGCGCTTTGTTTATGATTTGCAAATATGCCTGTATAAATGAGGAAGTAGTTTCTAACTGCCAGCCCCAGATCCCAAAATAATCCATCTACCTTTAGGCACATATGGCCTTTGCTCTCTGGGAGTATTTTCTGAATGTCTAACAGCATTCAACACATTCCTGTTGTGTATCCATCCTGCAAACACCTTATGCTCCAGATTCTTTAGCCTGACCAAGCAGCAGCCTCCAGGTGTGAAAAGTGAAGCCAGTGCTGAACCTCTTATATCATCTTATATAACTACAGTTCATTGAATAGCCTTTTGAATTTGTCTCCAAAAGTGATCCCCCCCATGCTAAAACGCCCAACTTTACAGCAGAAATAAACATGCTTAGGCCCACTCTTGATCACTATAGCTAAGTTAACCCTTCATGACATGCAGCACTTTAAGCCTGAATTATATTCAGGCTTAAATCCACTTCGAGGTTCATGTCAGAAACATACGGGTAAATTCACGGAGACGACCATCATTTACACAGTTTAAAGTGTAAGATTGCTTTTGCACCTGAGTAGTTTGGTCCATTTAAAATGAACCTGGCTCGTTTTGGGTGGTGTGAACGCTCATTCAAACTCTGGTGTGGACCAAACAACCAAACTCTGGTCTGCTTGAAAACGGGGTTCTCTGTTCACTTCAAGTGCTTTAGAGTTTGGTCAACTTTAGGTAAGAGCGTGTCTCGACCCATTTACAGAAAGTGAACCAAAGAAAAAAAATTGTTTTTACTTGAAATAAAAAGAAAAGAAAAAGAAACCAGCATGCTACCGTGTCCAGTCCACAGTGTGCTGTAGGAGGGCCCTCTGTGTTGTGATGGTGACTAGCAAAATTATTAAAAATGATTCATACTTATTTATCAGTTATCGTCATCTCCTCACTCACCGGTCTCTTTCGCTTTGCGTTCCTCCTCTGCCAGCTTGGCCTGCAGCTGCACCTGATTGGCTCTCAGACAGCGGTTCATCTCCTGCTCCTCCTTCAGCTCCTGGGTCAGCTTCAAGACTCGACTGTTCAACTGGGTGCACCTGAACACACAAACACAGAGTCAGCTGTATGGTGGCAAGCTCCCTACAAAATCTGAACTACAGTTTACTAATGGCGCACCAATCTTAATTGGCTCCCATTCTGACAAAATAGCTTATATAAAAAAAACTAACAATATAGTTGTTTTTTCCCTCCGTCGCAGCACATCCTACGTCATTTGTCAGCAGCATGTGTGTCGCATGCTGGAAGAGTTGAGTTAACCATTCAAATCAAATCATCTTTACAATGTGAACCAGCGTGCTCAATGCCAAAGCCCTGAAAATGTCACACCCAACTAATAACTTGTTAATTAAACCTGGTCTTTTCCTGTTTCGACATGTCAAACCGTCCGCTTGGAAAATAGGTCTATTGTTGCACAGAAAACCAAAAAATCTGAATCAGCATTCACACAATTAGAATCGATGTCATATTCACAAGAAAATGTTGATATGATTAGACAACCGTCAACTCTGTTATTGACAAAATAAACAAATGTAACACGACAGATACCAAAGTGTCAGTCTTACTTCTTCTCTATGACCTGCTTGTCTTTGCTTATTTCTCCGAACCGTCGCTCCAGGTTATCACAACGCTCCAGGGTCTCTTTAAATTTGGCCTTCATGTTGTTTATCTGTTAAAAGACACGTGTGTGCAGAGAATAAATCAAAAAAAGATGCAAGAAAACTTCAAGACTTAAAAGACTTGAAGCCTGTTTCTACTACCCAGTACCTCCTCAGCGGTCTCCTTCTCCAGATGAACGATCTTATTCTCCCAGTAAATCCTCTGAGACTCCAGTTGACTCGTCAGCAGGTACGAGTACTGCAGACATGGAGAATCCATATATTTAATATATTTTGTGTTGATTTAGCAAACTAAGCATCAAAAGCAAATGCTTACCTCCAGTTGAAGTCCGTCAATTTTCTCAGCGTGGCAGATGTCTCCCTCGCACTCGTACTGCACCATCTTCCCGTCGGTCTTACTGGCCACCAGCCGGTGCACGTAGTTATCTAGAAGCACAAAGATCACCACGGGCTCGTCGGTTAGGGCAACGAAGAGTACCCAAACATGAATTTAAAGGTGGTCTGTTGCATGAGATCAATTAGTCAACAGAAAATTGATATTAAGGAAAACAATATCAATTTATTTAAGCAAAAATGCACCCTTAACTTGAGGATTTGCTGCTTTTCACTGTTTTATCATTGCTTATCAAAATAGTTTCCCCACCCCCCCATTTGTGCACGTATAGGACCTGAGCATGGGTGTGTATTTCGGGCCTGTGTGTAGTGCGTTCTAACAGAGTGACAGTTTTTTTTTTTTTTTTTTACTTTCCGACTAAAGATCATTAAAAAGTTTTTTTTTTTTATAAAAAAAAAAAATGTTATCTTCTGCCCTCCAGTGGCCAAAAGTGCTTAACGCTGTGCTCTTAAAGATGTAATCTTGCAATTCACCATCACCACCCTCAACTAGCATCATTTGCCTGTTCACCTACAACCACACACCCACCCACCCACCCACACACACACACACACGAAATCCAGTACCTCCTGCGTAGTCCCAAACACGGTGGTTGGTGAGCTGCATAGCGTAAGTATGCTGCGTTTCCTCAAAGTGCTTGTAGGCATGCCGGCTGACGTAGCGCCCACAACCGATGTGGCCGCAGATCAAACAAATCCACAGGTTCTACAGAGGGGAAAAAAGGCATGTGGGGTGAGCAAAAAATTAAAATTAAATTAATAATTATTAATTTAAAAGGTTAATTAAAAGCTAAATCAATTTCAGAAGAAGATCCTGTACAAGATAAAGAGCTACGCAGACTGATATCAGTTACCTCCTGCACTCCACACTCAAAGCACTTGTTCTCTTCAACTGGTTCTGGTGTTTGACAGTATCTACACACAGGACACCTGCAAACAGAGCCAAACACATTCATCTATTGTGACACGTGTGTGTTCAGTGGTCCTTTGTGAAACAGAAGAATACATGCAAAGAGAAGGACAAAGACAAACATCCCGTGACATGAAGCCCGGAGAAATAACCAGTGGACTAAGAATCAGGTGAGAGAGCACCGAGCATGGGATTCTGTCATCAGCGAGAAGGTTCCTATATGTACCGGGTTTTAAACCAGTCCTATACTTACACTAAATACCACCAACGGTTGCATTCATGCAGTTGGGGTGTCACCACTGACAGCACTGACATTTAGTCACATCATAGGTACAAAAAATGTCAGATTTGAGCTCATCTGAATGGTAACATCACGTAGGAAACACAGTCCAGAGTGGTAATTCCAGTGTGTGTGTGTGTGTGTGTGTGTGTGTGTGTGTGTACAACTCACGAGGCATCTTCCCAGCGCTGAAGACACTGGCTGTGAAAGCTGTGGTTGCAGAGCGTGGTGAGGATGCCGTTAACCGACTCGTCCATTCTCTCCAGGCACACGGTGCACTTTGGCAGCTCGGTGAGCTCCATCACCGGCAGACTGGCTCCCTGAGGGGGGGGGGGGGGGGGGGGGGGGGGGGGGGGGGGGGGGGGGGGGGGGGGGGGGGGGGGGGGGAGTGAGTCAGCGGATAAAGGGGAGGAGATTAGAGAAAGGAAACTATTTAGGATCAAAAGTATCCAGTTTTCACTCATTTCTTCCTATACTGCTGCACCTGTGCTTGGTTACAGCGGGCACCGTAGACATCAATCAGTCAACTTTTACTTATTTAACTCTTTACTGCAACCAGCAGGTATTCAAAGTGCTATACATCAAGGACCAAGTATAAAAACATAACATACAGTAAAACCAGAAACGGTTACATAAAAGCAGGAGGAAGAAAGAGAAATACCACGCTTTTAATTAATTGAATTTAAAGGCATTCTAAATAAATAGGTTTTCATATTATAAATTTTAAAAAAAGAGTCTGTAATAGTTTGAATGTCAGGGGGGGGGGGGGGGGGGGGGGGGGGGGGGGGGGGGGGGGGGGGGGGGGGGGGTGATCTGTTCTCGAGGCAGCAACTGAGAAAGTCCGATCACCCCACAGTTTGTACCTTGACCTTAGGACTTCTAAAAATTCAAAGGGTTAAAATATCAGAAAAATAGGCCAGGGCCAAGCTATTAATGGCCTTAAAAACAAAAATAACATCTTAAAGTTGATTCAAAACCCCCCGGGAGCCAATGGAGAGAGTAAAGAATGGGAGAGGCATTGGATAAAAATAGTTATTTTCATTGATTATTCCCACGACTACTTTCTCAACTAATCAATTTGTTGTTTGGTCGACAAAATAATAAAGTAATCAAAAAGAAAAGTCCAAGGTGCCGTGTTCAAATGTCTTGTTTTGTCTGACAAAAATGGTGGTAAAAAAATGACTTTTTAAACAATATATTTTCAGATATAATACAAGATAATATATTTATATATAAAAATACAATAATATAATAATAATATATATCATATCTCATATATTCGTTTTTAAATGACTAATTTTTAAATGACTAAATACTGAATAATTGTTTCAGCTTTAAGAATAAACTGGGAAATCTATTCTTATGGGTACATTTACCTCGTCAGACCTTATAACCTCCGCCCGCTCCACATAAACCATTTGGCACACCGCGTCCTCTATGGAGTTGAACTGGCGGCCATTACACGCTGTGTAAAAACTGTCTGCATCTGCCTACAATAAGAAAGAGAAAAAAGGAAAAAAGCAGCACAAAGTCAGATGGTGACTTAAGTCAAACTTTCACAGGAAAGCCAGAAACTGTGTAAATTGTAATTCCACATAGGAGATCAAGAAAGAGTATATATATATATATGTATGTGTATGTGTGTGTGTGTGTGTGTGTGTGTGTGTATGTATGTATATACAGTATATATAAGCATAGGTCATCCAATTGTTTTATAACAATTCCCTGCTAAAAAACTAAAAAATGTTTAAGGTTAAAAAAAGAAAACATAAGCTAAAACATGTGGGATGATTATGCTCTTACCTGTGAACAGAACTTAATCAGGACCATGTACTGGTTAGGGGTCGGGTCCCGTATGATCTTCATATGCTCCATGACATCATTAAAAGGGGCCAAGAGCTTCATGAGGTCATGGCTGGTCATGGTCGCGGGGACAGTCAGGATGCACACCATAGCGCTGCGTCTTACGTCCTCCGTCAGGGACGTCATTTTGCTACAAAAGAAAACAGCTATCCTGAAACAGCAGATTCAGGTTGGATCTCACAGCCCTTGAATTACCTCCTCAACTTCTCCACTTGCCGCCCTTCCTTGCATCTTAGTCCCTCCCATTGAGGAGGCGTGGGAGAAATGCTTCATGTGAATTTGTCTGCATTGGGGCGGAGTTAGCAATTCCTTCAGCTGCACAGTTTCCAGGAACGCTGCTCTTGTGAATCCTCGCTCATGGCTCCTCCGAGATCTACCCTCGATGCTCGGTCCTCGGGGCAGGAATAAGAGCTTTGACACGCCCTTCTCCAAGGAGTGACAGAACAACTTCCAATTCAGCCGAGGACGGAGGGGTCGAGGAACTATCAAATCAGGGTTACAAGATGCAGCCGAGGTCTGAAACAATGAATCAACATGTCAGATGGGACTCACTTGGTCTTGTAGAGGTGCATGATGCCGTGGACGATCTCCACGGACGGGTTTCCGCTGAAGAAAGAGATCTGGTCCGGCAGCTGCTTGGAGGGGGAGGCGGGCGTAGCGCCTGTTGCCTTGTTGGTGTCCTCTGAAGCCTCAGCGCCGTCCAGACTGTCTGCTTCAGTCTGCGCAGCTGGAGGTCCACTGTCCGGCTCAGGTGAACCACCGGGGTCTTCGCCTCCTCCCTTATCTGAAATATAAATATAATGGTCTAAACATTTGACGCATTTTAAGAATTACGCCGGCAATTTTCTAGTTTCCTGTCAATGTAAACCAGAAGTCAGCAACCTTTTATTTAAATTTAAAGATTTACATTTTATTTTTTTAACACAAAACATACAAATCAAAATATGGACACATCTGAACCCCCCCACTCGCCATCACCCCCTTCCTAAACAAAGTTCAAGACAAAATGAAATACTATCCAAAATATGCAACACAATAAAATCAAAACATAACTACTGTCAACCAATTACAGATATTATGTATATATGTTATCACTGTAAGCACATGGCATCCATCTATCCCCAGTGCATGACAGCCTTCAATAGGAAGCGACATTTTAAAATGTCCTTGTAGTGTAGTCTCACTTTGCCAGACCCTCCTCCACAACGCTGGAGTCAAACAAGACCCCAAGGGATTTGATCTCCTTCACTTGGGTTAAGGACTCAGTCCCTACCTGGAGAAGACACTCCATCGGTTTCCTGCTGAGAACCATGGCCTCAGATTTAGAGGTGCTGATCCTCATCCCAGCCGCTTCACACTGGGCCGCGAACCGATCCAGTGAGTGCTGAAGGTCACAGACCGATGATGCCATCAGGACCACACCATCCGCAAAAAGCACCAATGAGATCTTGAGCCGACCGAACTGCAACCCCTACCCAACCAGACTACACCTCAATATCCTGTCCATAAAGACTACAGACACAATCTGCAACGCAGGCCAGGCAGAGGCCAACCATCACCTCAAACCAGTCCGACCTACTGCGGAGAACACAGCTCTCGCTTTGGTCATACAGAGATCGGCTGGCCCTGAGAAGGGACCCCCTCACCCCATAGTCCCTCAACACCTCCCACAGTAGCTCCAGGGGGACCCGGTCATACAACTTCCCCAGATCCACAAAACACATGTAGACCGTTTGGGCACACTCTCAGTCTACCTCCAGGATCCTTGCGAGAGTGAAGATCCTTTGTTCCACGACCAGGGCGGAATCCGCATTGCTCAACCAGCAGCCGAACCCTCCTTTATACGCAACATCCAAAAAGGAAAGGGTCCATGTACGAACAGACAAGTCATGAGGCGGTTTTCAATGGGTTGAATTTAAGTGTCATGAGAAGCCCACATAGAGTAATCAGTGTGTCATATCAGCATTACGTCTGGAGTTATCTACCACGTTCAGGCAGTGTTATTTTTTCCCCACTAGCTAATCAGGTGAGGAGTAGTGCGGGTTCTTGGTGGGATTTGCAGCTTCTGGTGCTTACCTGGGCTGGGCTCGAAGGTTTCTATAACCATGTCCCCCATGGCTCTGCTACCAATGTGCTGGTGCAGTACGGCTGCTCTTTCCAGATCTGTCTTTCCACTCAGAGTGTGTTTGGCTACACCCAAAGCCTTCTCCTGCAGCTCCTTCTGCGACATGCCTTCAACTGAACACAAGAGACACAAGACAACAGCCATGTTTTTAGCTTGGTGACGATGCATTTTCTAAAGACTTTAGAGAATAATGGGGATTTTATCAATACAACGAAAGACTTCATCCTTCAGTTTATCACAAACAATCAACATCAACACACCTGGACAGGAAAAGTAACTAAAGCTGTAAGACAAATGTAGTGGAGTACAAAAAACATAATTTACCTCTGAGATGGAAGTACAAGTATAAAGTAGCATAAACTGAAAAGTACAAGTATCTTAAATTTGTACTTAAATTCTTAAGTAAATGTACTTAAATGCATTTCATCTCTGGGTCTATTCAATACATAATGTCTACTTTTGAATACACAGCTATGATGTTAGACTCTTCAGTGCTTATCTCTGCTTGTTAGCTTCATGGCTAACTCACAAACACAGTGACTTTCATTTTTAACGTATTATGAGAAACTTAACTCACCAGCCGAGTACTGGAAACCTTGTGGAGAAGGAGACTGGTCGGCTAATTCCAGACGGATAACAACCAGAGACACACTCATGTGTTAAAAAAGAAACGACCACTTTTACAGAGAACAAAACAACCCGGTGACAGCTAGCTAGATCACTAGCGAGCTGACTAGCTAGCTAGCTAACGGCTAAATATAATAAACAGAAGGGCAGTTCAAGCAAAACGCCTTTTAGACCAGTTACACCAGTACGTTAGTCACACTGGCTTGGTCTTTGCCGACCATGTACACACACATTTGGGTTTTGATACCTAATATCCTGTAGTTGTCTAAGACGTCAGCTAGCTTCGCTATGTGTTCACTGCTGCTTCTTTCTTTTTAGCATTTGGTTCTTCTTCGTGTAGAGAAGCAGTGAACACATTAACTTTGCGTGTGTTGCTGCCACCTACAGGGGCTAGCTGTGTACTGCACCTTTTACAGATTATGAATTATTGAAAATTGGTTTTCAATAAAATGGACAAACTTCATTTGTGACCAGTCCCCTTAAACCTGGAATACACTGCGTAACATTTACAGTATGTACATTGTTATTTTGTAGTTGATTGGATAATGTATGGAAGCAAATAATGGCCATGGCGATTTTAATCTTTTGAGAAACTTAATGCCAATCATTTAAAGTATTTCACTGCTACATACTGTACTTTACTCTGACATTTCCAGTAGAAAATTCCTCATTTTACTCTTTTTTAGTAAGTCAATGTGAGGTGGAGACGTCCGTGTAGTACGTATTTATTTTGTTTTTAGATGTATGGCTGTTGTCTTATATGACCTGTGTGTAATTTATATTACATGCTGCTGCACAACAAATTGCCCCTCGGGAAAATAAAGAATCCTTAAACCTTAAACCTTGAACCTACTCTGACATTTCCAGTCCTTCATTTCAAAATGTGCAATGTCAAAAACCTCATTTTAAAGTCCATTTAGATTTAGACAATGATTTACCTGAAATATTAGCTTCAGTAAATTTCAAAGAGGGGAATTCAAACCCCAAATTAACATGATTTTCATAAAAAAATCATTCAGTGCCACTTGTAATGGTTCCATCCATCTTTGTCCTGCTTATCTCCGGTAGACTGAGAGTTTTTGTTGTAGACAATCCACAACTATCAGAGAAGTCCAACAACAGACAAGCACTCTGGTTCAGATCAGGGGGGCCGGTCCTCCCAACCACGCCTCTCCATGTATCTCCATCATCCCCCACGTGTGTGTTGCAGTCCCCCAGCAGAACCATGGAGCCCCCCACTGGAGCCCCATGCAGGACTCCATTCAAGGTCTCCAAGAAGGCCCAAGGCGGCCCTCTTGTCCACCGGGGTGAACTCCCACGTAGCGGCGCTCAGCCGGGGGATTGTGAGCAGCTCCATGTGTTCCCTCTAGTTTTACACTTATGTTTTCATGATCGGTGAACCTCATCTTTATGAATTTGATGAGATCAAATTTTGGAGTTAAAGAAGCAGTATGAATTATTTTTGACTAATTTAAATCAGAAGAAGGTTTGTTATGGATTATCACATGTTTCAACTGATTTATTTACTTTTTTTTTTTAAATGGTAGCAAATAATCAAATCATGATCTGTGGTCTGGGAAGAAAATGGATTCTAAAAAATTAAATAAAACACATTTCATTCATTTCATAACGTTTAATGGAATCATTCATGTTATTTTGGGGCATTTAGGTTGAAAGAAACCATATTTATATGTATGTAGGTTTTGAAAGTGGGTCAAATTTGACCAAAGGACAACATGAGGGTTAAAAGCAAAATATATACGATAATTAAAAAAAATACATTGCACAAGCAAGCTCTCACATTTACTTTTTATTTTAAAAAACTTTGACATTCCAGTGTTTCTGTTTTCCATTTTCTAACAAAAGAGGGTGGTGAGAGGACACTCCAGATTGTCAACCATTATTCTGAACCTCAACAACAACAACATGTAGTCAGATCCCAAACATCTTCTCTCCAGCATCAGATCCACTGGGACCGACAGGGCTGGAGTGTTGAAAAGAAAAGAAAAAGGCATTTATGAGCAGATGTGTACATGATTGTATGCAGTTTACATATTAACAGGAAGGGGAGAGTTCACAACTTACTCACATTGCTCTGCCCAATTCCTAATAAAGCAGTAAAAACTAAAATCCAACTGCACACTACCTGCAGTCGTCCATCAGTGCTTCTGGGTGACACATGTAAACAACGTCTGCTGCAGCTGCAAAGATTAATCGCTTAGTTCTCAACTATTCCATTAATCACAAACTATTTTGATGATCAATTAACCGGTTTGAGGCATAATAATTCTCATTCCCGCTTTTTAAAATGTGAATATATCCTAGTTTCTTCTCTCCTCTGTCACAGTAAACTGATTTTCTTTGAGAATTGGACAATACAAGACATTTGAGGACGTCATCTTAGGCTTTTGAGAAACCGAAATCCCAATTTTCCCCCATTTGCTGACATTTTGTAGACCGAACAACTCTTTCATTCATCCAGAAAATGATCCACAGATTAATTCGACCATTAAAACAGTTGGTAGTTGCAGTTTATCAGCCTTTAGCTCTCATTGGTTACGCATTATGCAAGAGATGTTAATGTTTCTGAGAAGATGCTGAAGCTAATGAAATTGTTTTGGTTCATTAGACTGTGTGTGTGTGTGTGTGTTGTTCTGATAGGAATGACAAAAAACATTAACTCAGGACAAATCTTATGGCATCTACTGCAGCTGCTTTAAAAAAAATAATAATAAAAAAAAAAAAAATCCCACACTAATCACACACACTACTTGAAAATTCTGCCTCAATGCTTTTATTTACAATGAGGGCCAACGGTTGTCTGGGAAACACACGTGTGTGACTGTGTCGGAGCAGCTTAAATGACTGAAAGGAGATCTCCAGAATATAAGTCTACAGAGCTGAGTGTTGGCTCAGTGTACCCGTCTGTACTATCAGATGTGGGTCACAGTGGAACAAAACCCTCTTAATGTTCTAGTCTGGATTGAACAAGAACGCATACTGTATTTCCATACCATGTATTTTTAGAAAATTATATTATTTTCTGCTTTATCATAATTTTCTTGCAATTTTCTACAGATGCTTTTTGCTAGAAAGCTGTCCACGTCGAGGATGACTGAAGAACATTCGGTTCTTGGTGAAGATTCACATGAAGATAATCACACGTGGTCTCTTAAATAAAATGAAATCAGACCAGTCTTACAGGATTATGATTGTTTGGTGTGTGTGTGTGTGTGTGTGTGTGTGTGTGTGTGTGTGTGTGTGTGAGAGAACCAGATTCCACAGAGGACATGTTTACAAGCACTTCTACTGGGATTAAAAGCAATGAGGAAAGAAACAAAAGTGGCAGACTTGAAAAAAATTAAATAAAAAAATAAAGTCCTTTAACCTTTATCCCACCACTGCTCTTTATGATGCTGCAACCACAGAGGGGGGCTCTACTTTCAAAGCAACACACAAGGTAAACAAAGCAAAAGAAGAAGAAATGACCGTGACAAAAATAATTGTTGAATGGGAAACTGTCTGCAGGCGGCCATGTTTCCAGAGAGTGCTTCTGTTCAATGCTAAATTGTGCCTGCTTGCTCTTGACGGAGAGAAACAGCTGGAAAAGCAGCAGAGTGGACCAACTTTCCTTACTTTAGTGTTAACGGTCCAAGGTACGGGTGTCACTGTGATTGTTCTCACCAGAAAAACAAAGTGAAGGAATAAAAAGAGGGAACGTAACTGACAAACAGAACAGTGGTTTATTGTGTCTTATGCTCTCATTCAGTCACGGAGAGTTGTGGTAGTTGCTCTTTACTATGTACAATAATTTATTAGATTTAGTTAGATCTAAAAACTGCTTTTTCATTTCTTTCTAATTTGCTCGGTTTCTTCTTTTTTTTTTTTTTTTTAAAAAGGAGCAGGACTATTTTTCCTAATTTGTTTTACTTATAACTGCTGTATAAATTCACGAGTTTACTTACAAGCTTGTGTGCTATAAGAGTTGCAAATGTTCCAGTGGTGTGTGTGTGTGTGTGTGTGTGTGTGTGTGAGAGAGAGTGTGAGAGTGTGTGTGTGTGT
>NC_048422.1:23066013-23068015 GCF_013103735.1 Etheostoma cragini | reverse complement strand
GGTGGGGGTAAAGTCATCTTGATTTAGCGGGTGTGGGATGGTGTTCAGATCTTGAGGTTCTTTATAGTTTCTGCTCTCTTCCTGAGCAGATCTCCCACCTCCTGTAGGGAGCGCAGGTAACTGCTCTGCACCTTGTCCATAGCAGCCTTCATAAACGCCGCCTCCTCCTGAAAAACACAAGAAAACACAGAGGGAGACCATCAGCTGATCACGCACGGTGACAACGACGGGTCATCTACCACGCGGTTCTTTTAAGTCAAAGACTTTTCGGTTTGTCTCTGCCATTTTTAAGTAATTGTTGACTACGTGAGTCCGATCCTGCCCCACTGGGCTGTGATTACACGGCGTGTTTCAACCGTAAATGCCTCTGCACTCAACTGGATGGAGCCACAACCAATCAGAGCAACGGGACTTAACACCAAGGAGACCGACAGTGTGTCGTCTCCCTAGCAACCACTCTTTGCACAATGCCCTTCCGGCCTACCGTCCGACTTTTAGACTTGTTTGTAGCTGGAAATATCATTTGTGTTGTGTAAATACGAATGTGGATAACGTTAATGATGCTTGATACAGTGATGATGCATTTCTAGTGATGAATCTGCACATTTTTGGGCATTTTAGACCTTTATTTTATTTTTACAGCTAAAGACGTGAACAGGGAGAGAATGGGGGGAACGACATGCAGCAAAGGGCCGCAGGTTGGAGCCGAACCCACGGCCGCCGTGTGGAGGAGTAAACTTCTATATATGGGCGTGTGCTCTACCAACTGAGCTACCAGGGCGCCAGTTTATACCATTTCCAAACATTATATTCCAGGATATCAAATGAAAGGATCCACAGAAAATACAGAAGAGAATTTTCCAAAAGAGGCCCACAGGCAAAAAATAAATAAAAGAAAGACCACGAGCAGCTTTTTTCCTATAAATAGTTCATCTATTTAAGCAGAAGCTATGATGAACAGTTTATATTCCGCTTCGTGTTCCTTCCTTGATTTGATCCAATACTTCAAATGCCATAAGAATAAGTCAGTGAGGAGCTTCCTTTTCCGTTTGTGTTGTTTCTCTTTGAATAAAAAGGAAATGCATTGATACAAATAATGACAACAGGGAAAGCAAAACGGTTCCTGTGTGGGCCCACTCACCTCCGTGTGTCCTTCCAAGCTTAAACCGGCCAGTTTAAGGGCCGTCACGCCAGTCTCTTGCCCCTTTATATAGTCCAAAGCCTGGGTGAGCAGGTCCTGCAAGCTCCCCGTCAGCTCCTGGAAGCCACACACCACCGCTGGCTGCAGGAGACACAGACCAGCAGCCATCAGGTCAGCGAGGGAACTACAGACTACTGGGTTTCTGGATAGGCTGGATATCGTCTTAGATTTTAGATATTGTAACATCCTGATATGACACAAAGGTTGTTGTCTTTTCCTGGTTTTAATGGCTGCATTACAATGAAGTGAAATACATGTTCGGAATTTACCAGACTCGCGTGGTGTTTATTTATCAATAATCTAATTGTGTAAAGCTCGTCAATCAACATTGAAATGCCAGGTTTCAGAAAAGTCCTTGCAGGCTTTATCAATGCTTGTTAATGCTTGTTAATCAAGTGCAGTCTAAAGGAATGACAGCCTGCCCACCTGTCGTGGGTTATTACTGTGACAGGGTGATGCTGACGTCTGCTCACTGGCAGTGACTTGGACCATTTTTGGTATTTTAATGTCTCTTTTATGGTTGTTTTAATGTGTTTTTTCCTTTCATATAACCTGTCTAACAAATTAACTTTGCACTGCACTAAAAACTAAATAAAAAAAGATTAAAAGAGAAAGAGAGACAGTACCAGAGCTGTGTTTGTATCCTTTTTCTTCTTCTTCTTCTTCTGTAGACTAGTCTTGAGGGGTCGGAGGATCTTGGCACAGTGACTAGCCATCCACAAGACTATGCACACCGTCTGAGCAGAATGACATCATGGTGTTAAACACATCAGACCCAGAACACAGCAGGGGGGGGGGGGG
>NC_048422.1:23051308-23065913 GCF_013103735.1 Etheostoma cragini | reverse complement strand
ATATATATATATATATATATATATATATATATATATATATATATATATATCTATGTATGTAGATAGACATACTGAACTCAGGCATATGAGAATTTTTTGTTTACAGGAAAGACCTGATATTTGATTGAGAGAAAAAAAAAAGTATTTTGTGATAAATGTTCTGTTTGGCCGTTCAATGTGTCATGCTTATTAAAAAAAAAAAAACTCATATCCATGTACTCTTCCTTGCATAAGAATATAGAGCTGTTCTCCATGACATGTTTTATCTGTTACACAGTGGATGTTGAACTTTAGATTAAAAAAATGAATTAAAAAAAATCTAATTGTAAATCACAATATCTGGCAGAAAGATCGCAATTAGATTGGTGGGGGGGGCAGTAGCTCAGTCCCCAGGAACTGGAGGGACGCTGGTTCAAGTCCCG
This sequence comes from Etheostoma cragini, assembly GCF_013103735.1. Classification (NCBI taxonomy): domain Eukaryota; kingdom Metazoa; phylum Chordata; class Actinopteri; order Perciformes; family Percidae; genus Etheostoma; species Etheostoma cragini. The sequence continues at coordinate 23,065,491 of NC_048422.1, read as the reverse complement.
ATATGGGCAGAAGTACCGAGATAAACTGGTAGCTGGAGAGATGCTCTTGAGCAAGGCATCAAACCACCTTACTCTAAAGGACCTGAGCGTGTGTGTGCGCGTGTGTGTGTGTGTGTGTGTGTGTGTGTGTGTATATTTCAGGCCTGTGTGTAGTAACAGAGTGTAAATAGTAATTTCCCCACGTTGGGAATCACTAAGGAGTAGAAATTAAATTATGTTCCATTGTTTATTAAATACATTGTTTTCCCTAAATGATTGATCTGCCGTGTCTTCTTACCGAGGGAGACGGTCTCCAGCTCCTGCAGGTGGACAGACAGCTGGAGGGCTGCAGCCTGGCACTGACAGCTCCCACTGGACAGGGCGGGGGCCAGGCGGGTGGAGGGGGGGCCCAGGAATGGATACTGCAGTACAACAAAAAACATCAATACTGCAACGCCTAGGGCTGCAACTCATGATTATTTTCCATTGGCAATTAAACTGTCAATTACTTCCTCCAATAAATGGATACGTTTGTTTGGGCTATAAAATGTCAGAAAATAGTGTTTCCCAAAAGTCCAAGAGGACGTCCTCAAATGTCTTGTTTTGTCCTCAACTCAAAGATACTAAGTATACGGTCACAGAGGAGAGAAGAAACTAGAAGATATTTATATTCAAGAAGCTGGAATTGGGAGTATTTTACCTTGTCTCTCTTTAAAAAAAACGACTCAAACCGATTGAACAGATTTGTAACCTCTGTCACGCTGTCAAATTTGGACAAATCCTTGTGATTATGTTAAGGCAAACAGTTTCTCAGTCTCTCATCCCTCGTTTTTGTGTCTCTTTCTTTTCTGTCTCCTTCCTTTTCTCTTGATATTATCGAATAATTTTGTATGAGACGGATGTCGGCTGGTGTTTATGTTTGTTCGTGTAAATCAGCAAGATCGATTTTTACTCATCTTTCACAAACATGTACTTCCTGTAGGGCTGGGAATTGTTCAATACCAATACTGTGACTTCGATACCGATTCCTAAACAATACTTGATGATACCCATCTTATAAAGCAAAAAGAAATTACGCAAATCTTTATGTATTTTGCCGCTCCTACTACATGAGCCCTGTGTCTTTCCTGTGTGTCTCTGCGACGTGTAACGTCAGCCAATCACAGACACCATTACATCTTGGCAGGAGAATGCAGACGTGCTTATTGGCTCACTGACGCCGATACAGGTGGCTCTCTTACCAGGTCCCGAGGGTTTTTACTGAGCTGGGGAAGAAAGCCTTCTCTTACTTCGCTCCATGGTCTTGGAATAACTTGCAAAATTTGCTCCATCTAAATGATCTGGTCCCATTAAATGAATTTAAGGCCATGTTAAAATGTCATGTGATTCAAAAACATACCTGCCACATGTGACCTGTTCCTTTATTATGTTATTATGTGTGGTTTTGTCTACGCTGTGTTTCTGTTTTTATTGTAACACGTGTGCCGTCTTGGCCAGGTCTCCCTCGAAAAAGATTTCAACCTCGAGGGACTTCCTGGTTAAATAAAAGGTTAAATTAAAATAAAATACGATTTCCTCCTTTAGGTGTTGAAATTGGGTATTGACTGGCGAGGCCTTTTTCAATACTTGATTCTTTGGAGGCAGTTTGTTCAGTTCCTGGATAGTATTGAATTCAGCACCCAGCTCTGACTACTTGTGTAATAGACGTACCTGCACGCGTTTCTCTGTGATCTGAGCGGCAGTCTGCAGGGTCTGGTTGAGCTGGGCGAGCAGGCCGCCGAGGACCGAGCTCTTGTCTCCGACTCCGTTCTCGTGGACCATCTCCGAGTTCTTTTGCGACGGCGTGTGTCCCGGCGCGGCCAAGGAGGCGAGCAGGCGCAGCGTCAGAGAGCGTAACCTCAGCCAGACGGACTCCTCCTCCAGAGACCGACGCCGGTGCTCCGCGGTTAGCTCTCTGTGGGAGGAAGAGGCACACAAGTGGATTTTTTTGGGCTATCGCTCATTTCATTTTTTTCAACAAAAACTATGACAATTATTTGTCAGCGACCTTTTTTCCACAATTGAAAATGGGATTAAAACAAAATAAAAAGGTGACCTTTAAAAACAAATAACTGTTACAAAATGTTTAGCAATGTTTTTTAGGAATACAACCAAAAAGTAACTAAACACATACATAACCCCACTGAAATTAGACAAGATGGGCAACAAAACGGCTGGGGGAAAGAAAACGGTAAGGTAACATTGGCTGTGGGTGTCAAATTATCAGAGGCAACCACCAGGGACTTGCCTTCTTCATCAGAAAACACTGTTCACAAACTGCTCCAAACAGCTCTACTGTAGTCCAGCCTTTACTTCCGAGATGATCGTGCGTCACTTTGTAACACGTGTTATAATGCTAACCTAGCTGCTAGCATGGCACGCCCTCATACTCTGCTTCTGAATGGCTAGTAGTCCTTATCTAGCTACTCTCAAGGCCACTCTGCTTCTGACTGCACCACTTAAACCTCTTCTGATACAACCTCTAAATACAATTGTGAACCTGAAAATGGGCATAATATAAAGAATGTACATTCTAAATCAAGTGCCAACACTTGACACTTGCTTTAGACACGAGGACCTAAAGCCCCTTGTTTCTGCAAAAAATAAAAACCATACACATACCTGTCTTTAGGGTCCCAGCTGGTAAAAACCGTTAGGTCCCGGTTGTCCCTCATGTTATCCCAGGGGATGTCATCCTCCTCTGGAGACAAAGACATGGCCTTCACACTCTCGTCCAGACTCAACACACTGGAACACAAATTGAAGAAAAAGAACAACCACACACCATTTAAATGTAAAGAACTCCACAGCGCTATAATTCAGGGGTAACTGTATTTTTTTAGTATATATTCTCACATATCGGCCTCGAGGAACAGGTCCAGCAGCATCCTCTCAGTGCGGACCTGGGCAAAGTGCAGCGATTGGTTCAACCTGTTCCTGAGAGCAATGAACTCTGGGATTTTCTCAAAAGCTCCATACTTATACGCCTGGATGATATACTCTGAGGTCTGGTGGGTAGGACGAGAGAAGGAGCAATGCATTACATTAAAAACACACATGACCATGGCTTTAAAAGAATCTAAAATTAAACTGACAAAGCAGAATGGACTTACATCTTTCTGGTTAGAGTGGAAAAACCTGAGGGAGAAATTACAGGACTGGGAGGCTGCAGCAAACTGACCCAATGACTCAGCATAGCGTGTTAACAGAAACCTGGAAATCACAATGAAAAGTTTTTTTTTTTACACTTAAATCTCTTGCTGATAATATAAGCACTGGTCTGGGCTTAGGACATCAGTTATAGCCGGCCAAAAACTCTTCATTACTTTCACATAAACAACCTAAATGATTTAGTCACCTGTATAATTTGCCTATACACCTATCACCTTCATCAATAACGCTCTGTCATAATCGGAGAACTTTCTTTTTATATGTGAGCCAATATTGCGACCCTGCTCATGTGCGCTACAAGAGTTGTGTTTCTGTTTATTGAATGAGTTATTCAGTGCAAATATAACCGAGACTGTATATAAGGGTTATTACTGTCGCTCTGTTAAAGGCAAACGTTCCTCTGTACAGTCGCTATGCAGATTACAGCGATCTGATTGTGTCTAGTCTTTACGGCAGCATAGTTAAGTAAAAGTAGGTCAATCGCCAGTAGGTCAAGTTGTAATATGCTGCCCTACCAGCAGCAGCATGTAATACTGTCTTTTTAAAGAGGGGATTTAAATGTCTGATTGTTTCTATATTAAAGGTTAGCCCATAGTAGTAGAAAAAATATATTTATGTATGTCATTGTCCATCACAACGTTTTACTGTAAACCCTAGTTAATGGACTTGTACTGACCCTATGGTGTCGTGCTGTACGTGCTTTGCATCCAGGCTGGAGTAGAGGTCCACCACGGGCTCAAAGGCTCCCAGGTGACAGTAGACGAGCAGCAGCAGCAGCTTGAACTGGGCGTTGGAGGGACTGAGAGACAGACCCTCCTGGAGGACGCCTAAACACTGCCACACCATGTTCTCTTCCTCTGCAACAACAACAACAATACAACGTGTTTAGAGACGCAGTCACTGGCAAGAAACAAAGAGAACAAGAGAAAGAAAGACTCACCCGTCTCCTTCCATAAGTCGATGTATACATGAGCTGCCATGAGACAATACATATCAGAATGCTGCAGCTCTGTCTTCAGAGCTGTCTTCCCTGGGAAACAGATATCAGCAAACATCTGAGTTGCATAAAATTGGTGTTTTGGACTAGGTTTAAATTTGATATCAGTTGCTAATGCTGCCATGTGTTCAGTGACCACAAAGACAGAAACCCTGCTTCTTTCCATATGCAAATGTGTCGCTACATAAACAAGTACATGCAACAAAAACAACATTTCTTGTTGGAAAAGAGGTCAACAGGTCCGTTCCGCTCCGTGGTTGTGTGGCGTGCTGTTGTTTTTTAATTTGCAGCTTTCCCTATGGTCTCCGCGGTAAACGTCACAACGCTTTGAACTGTGGGTAAATCCCTTTGGTAAAGCCTGCATTGATGCAGACTCATGGTAAGGTCTCTGTAAGTGTGTACTCAAACCCTCCCGGTAAGTGTGTACTCAAACCCTCCCGCTCTTTGAAATTCAACATTGGGACAACCGTAAACCCTGAATATTGCGAGAACGCGCACCGTAGTCTGATTCCGGACCCCGGATTGAGCCATTTAATCTGTTTTTTTTAATACATAAACTCTTTGTGGTTTAGGTGACTGCGTGCCTCTTTGCTCTGATCCTGAAAAAGCCAAAAGCTTTAAGAGTGAATAAAAGTGGTGTTCTTACCAAACTTGAGTCCATGATGGTAGTGAGCTTTGAGCTCCGTGATAAGCCGCAGTTTCCCGTCCACGTCGAGGGCGTGATGCAGCCCGAGTGCTCGACTCAGCTGACACACGCACAAATGCCTCTGCAGCGCCTTGGTGTCCTCTGGAAAAGCAAATCCCTCCTCTCCCTGCTCCCCCAGTGGGACCGCTTCGCTCAGACAATTAATGAACTAAAAAAGAAGTTGGCACGAGAGGAATGCGTTTCACAGCCCAACCCTTCACCACCACGAGCGTCAATTTTCAACTATGCTGCTGGAACTTACCTGCACATGTTGTTCGGGAGGGAGCAGATGGAGGTATATTTTTAGGTCGGTGATGCAGCAGGGTTTGTCTCCAAACTTCCCAAAGAACTGCACCATTAGCTCTAAAGGCTCACCTGTTCAAAGCCACATAAAAGTCACATACAAAAAAAAAAGGCTGAAGCACCTGGCAGAGGGTGAAACGCAAGAACAGCAACTGTTTGTACAGTCCATGTGTTTTACCTAACAGACTTTCTTCAGGACAGCCTCTTTCTCTCAGTCTGTGAATTAGTTCAAGGCGAGCTAAATAGGGTCCTCTGAGGGAACGAGAGTCTTTGCCGTCCTCCCCTTTAATCCTCTCCTCCACGAACCTCACCACTTCAGCCACAGTGTGATGTACCGAACCCTCCGAACAGCTGAAGACAAACAGACAGAAGCACACCAATGCGGGACAATATTACATTTCTTTATTTAGAAACAAATCTCTCTTCTTTTGTTGCCATCCAAAGTTTAGAGGTAAACATCAAAACGGCACTACAAGAGCACTAGTGCTGTCTAAACTGGCAAAAACTACTAAAAACAGGAGGTTTAAATATGTATTTGTGCACTTTATGTCTATGTAAAAAAAGCAATTGGTGCTCTCTTGCCCCTTCTCCAGGATTCACCAGCAGTGGTAGGAGCAGGCAGGCAGAGAACCTCACCAAAGACCCCACACATCCTGCACACACTCTCTTTAACCTTCTCCCCTCTGGCGGGCGCTACAGAACCCTGCGCACAACAACAACCAGACACAAGAACAGCTTCTTTCCCATTGACATCACTCTACTGAACTGTGGATAAGAGGGGTCATCCCCCCCTTTGGCCACTCACCCACTTCTCTACACATTACACACTTATTCCAATATGCATCTTGCACAGTACTTTGCACTTTACATCCCACTTCATGTGTACTGTCTAGATATAAAGTGTCTTATTTGTAATTTGTATATTACATCGACATGTGCCTTTATGTATATTGTTGTCTATATTGTACAGTCTGTTCCTATATGTTGAATGCGTAGAGTTAACACCTACCAAAGTCAAATTCCTTGTGTACGTAAGTATACTTTGTTAATGAAACTGCTATTATGCTTATAAAAAGGGAAAACCAAAACAACGGAGACATACCTACTTGTATGGGTAGATTTATTTCATCACAGATGTTTTATAAAAGATCTACCCAATAAACCAATGTCCTATATAAAGTAGAACTTCATTGAAAGACCGTAGACCTCTCGTCTCTCTCTCTAGAGCGAGCAGGAGGTCGGACATGACTGCGATTACACAGTGGTCACAGAGCCATTTGTATTCATAAACATCCGAGTCTGTTGCCGTTCCATAAATACTTCCCTTGTTGTTTGCTTACTTCCGGTAGCGGCAGACGCATAATAGAAACTTAGAAAGAAACACGCCAACTCGCACGCTCTTCCTGATCAGCTGGAATCAGGCTGACAGGAAGCTGAAAGTTTTTTCCTTTCTCACAACATTCAAATCTGCATTTTCATATTCAAATGTTACTTTTTTGTGTACAATTTGAATATGTTTATATCAAGAATATTAGCTGATAGAGCACAATGCAATTCAAGAACAACTCGGGTTGAATTCTTGAAGGTGATCTTAACGTCTGGTTGCAGGTGAGCTCTATAATCCCTGAGAAGCTTTGTTGTCCAAAGATGGACATATTGCTGTGAGCAGGAAATAAAGAACAGACTTAAACTAACGATCTGCCTCTGAAGAAAGCCAGACGCCCCATCATTCTAACCAAACAGAGCAACGCTATCTTGAAGCGATGTGGAGCATCCGAACATTACGTAACTTGATTTATGGATTCATAATTATGGATTTATAGTAGAAAGAAGCTGGAGTTTCAGGCTTCTGGAAGGCCTGTAATCGCAGGCAAGATCAGTGTTTCCCACAGATTAAAAACCAATTTGTGACGACGGGGTGGGGGGGTGGGTCCATTACGCAATCATTTGCATAAAGCTTAGTGGTTGTGTCAGCAAGGTAGATAGAAAGAAATACAAATCTTCAGCAAATAATCTTCAATATAGGAACTTTTTTTACCTAATAATTATAACTGAAAAGTCGCTAAATCTAGCAACAAAGTTGGCAACACTGTTCATGGAGACAGACGCTGTGTGTGTGTGTGTGTGTGTGTGTGTGTATATAGAGAGAGACGGAGAGGAGCAGGGAAAGGAAATGAAGCTGATCGAATGCGTGTCCCGTGTTGATTGAGTGGCGCAACCACCACAAATTAGTCTGTGTGGGAAACACTGAAGATCTTGTTAAAACAGCAAAAAAAAATAAAAAAATAAAAGTAACTCTCCATACAGTATTGATCTGAAAACTAAAAAACCAATGCGCTCCTGTGTTACCTCTCAGCCGTCGTTTTACATTTGTTTACCTCATCGTTAAAGATGCCATGTTTTAAAATAGCATTTTTAATCAATGAGGTGGAGACAGTCTTTCACAGGCTCCTTTCTACTCACTGTTGGCCTTCTTCAGGAGGACTCCACGACTGATCAATCAGGTGGAAGAGAGAGTCAAAGTAGCACGGATAGAACTGCCAATCATCGGGGCTAGAAACACAAAACACACAGGGTTGTGATGCATGTGCGCCCTGTAACTCCTCCCATGTTCACACAAGCCTCGCCTTAAAGAGACAACACTCACTTTTTGAGTAGCAGCTTGTGAGCCAGGGAGTTGCACTCTGGCCAGCGCTGCAGTCTCTGGTACAGCTTCATACACTTGCTTTCTCTGCTCTGCAGCTCACTGGTCAGCTTCTCTGTGGGAACATGCAGACATTAGGTATTTGAAGGTAAAATGTGTTTAACGTGTGTTATATTACCATTTGACTAATTTCAAACTATTACAAGTAACATTCTGGATTATAAACACTGTGTTGACCTTTTGTTAATATCCACATTTTGCACACAGCGGTAAGACAGGGTTCCTCATTTGTGTTCCTTTGTTAAACAACTACTGGACAGTAAACGTTATTATACAAATTCAGTGTTTTACTGCTGTCTGTTGCTCTACATGATTAGGGTACTAGCTTGCTAATGTTATTGTCATCTATTTCTGTGCAATGCTGTCCCATGTCTGTACTTATGTATCTGCCACTTCATTGATTTTAAGAAATCTTGCCCAAAAGGTCTTAAGCTGAAAATGAACCAACTGGCTAACACCGGCACATTCACAGCAGTGTTGAGGAACGTGCATTGTCCTTAAATAAATGAAGATGATGATCTTTCAGGCTTTCCAAGTACAGACACACGTACACCTACCCCCGAGTGGGCCCCTGATCACTTCAAGAGCCTCCACACACTTTCCCAAGCGCTCCAGGATCATAAAATACAGCTGCACCTACAGTCACATAGAAAGCCAGAAACAACTGTAAAAACTACCAACAACAAGCATCAAACCACGCATTATAATATAACTTCCCCTTACTCACCTCTGCTTCTGCTTCAATCTTCTCCTCCTTGACCATTTTCTCCACCATGCGTTCAGCCAGAGGCAGGAACATGGTTTGGGCCAGTATTTCATCTTGTGCTGAGATGGCCTACACAACAAATAACACGTTTTTCAGAATAATGAAAATATGTAGGGAATGTCAACGCCTTGTGTCATAAATCAATAAATGCCTGCCCATCCATACCTGCATCACCAGACTCATGACAGACCAGAAGTAATACGGATTCTTGGGGACGATTTTATACAAGGCCATTCCCGCCTGTAAAGGGCGAAGATGCAGTCATCAACATCCTCTTCATTATTCTGATTACATGTCCATCTCTTTTAATTACCAATGGAGCACAAAAGCCACAGCTGTTAGTCATCTGTGTTTGCATGTTTACATGCTGCGTGTGGACGTAGGATTTCTCACCTGCTGCATCTTCTTGTACTCGCCCACGCGGGCGTACGCCATGAAGAGGTGAGAGTGGTACTCCTCACTGAGAGGAACCTTCTTCACGGCGGCTTCGTACAGCTTGGTGACCAACTCCGCTGTGAACCACAGCAGGCACAGTAGTCAGCATGCAGTCACTCTAGTGGTATTACCAGCTGTGTGTGTGTGTGTGTGTGTGCGCGCGCGTGTTAGGACTTCCAATGAATATTCTAAATTACACAGTGTAATGTTTCAATATACACTCATTTAAGTTAATTTGACTGGAAAAAATGTTAGTCCTTTTTTACATTACAAAATAAAACTCATTTTTAAGAAGTAAAAGTTTTTTTTACTTCTTCCAGTCATATTTCAAATTAAGAGTCGATGTAGATTTTCATATTGCAATAATATAATCCTACATTGAATAACTGTTGAATCAAAACTTTCTAGATGTTGTGTTGTTACTTTGGACATGTCATCTTCATCATAACAGCAAATTAGTACATTCATGATTTTGTCCATGTTGACATTAGTTGCTTCATGTACATTCATTAAAAACGTTGCTTTGTTTAGTTCTTCATATAGTTAGACGTCTAAACTCTGGGACAAGGCTGTTCTGTTTAAATAACGGCCATGCTGATTCCAGACAGACAGCTTTGTAAAGACATTTTGGGCTTTAGATGCAGTTACACAAGGGCCATCAATAACAAAAAAATCCTTTTCCACTAAACGTGCACACACGGATGGTTTTTATTACATACACGGTCCGTCAGCGAAGGCGCAGTTGCAGCGGTAGCGGTCGACGCCGGTAACGAAGCTTTGTAACGAGCATCTAACGACCAGCAAGACCTTTCGTACCGCTGCTGCCGTACAGCGAGTATCTTCCTTCAACACTCGCTGCAGCCGGGTGCTCAACCTAAGGTACCAAGTGCAGCTTGCTGTCTCCACCCTTTTCTTCTTTTCCTCTATTCATGCCCACCGCCATTTGTTTTTAACTCCTTTCTCAACTAAAGCTGCATCTACATTTTTTTGTTGTGTTACCACGGAGACCACACACACCGCACTCTTGCTTTTCGGCAAGGACCCGCCCTGCTTTGCATCTGATTGGCTAGGACGCGTTTCATTGGTAGGTGGCAGTTCGAGGATTGGTTGAACCTAGCGCGTCAAAAACAAATCCCTTGTTGACTTTTTAAAAATGATTTTTTTTTTTCTAAAATAGTCAAACCCCAGAAATCCCGCACCAGGCCCGAGTACATTCAGCTCTGCATTAGTTAGAGTTGCGTTCCTCTCATATGATTGGTAGGTGAAATCAATTTACTCAAAAATATAAAAGCACATGCAAGTTTACACAGTTTTTAAATTTATTTTTCCTCACAACCGCAAGGTGCCGGAATACTTTGAGCCCTGTATTTGAATATAATCAAAACTTGGATTTTTTTTATGGTTGTTTTTGGCCAGTTTTGACAGCCCTAGTGTGTGTGTGTGTGTGTGTGTGTGTGTGTGTGTGTGTGTGTGTGTGTGTGTGTGTGTGTACTCACGACGATGCATCTCCCTGTAGAGAATAGTCAGAGCTTGTAGCGAGTTGTCATCAGTGGGCTCTTGGGTGGCCACCTCCTGGGCCAAAGTGAAGGCTTCATCCTGCTTCCCAGTCCTCTGGAGGCCAATGGCCTTTAGGACCTGAGAGGAGGAGGACAGACACAAATAAGGAGTTACAGATGGAACAGAGGAGAGACAGAAAGAACAGAGCATGCATCAACACACATAGTCTGTATCAGTGTCTCTGTGAGAGAGCCTGGCGTCTGCTCGATTATTCTGCCTAAGAGGAAGTTTTGCCTCCCCGCTTACAACCGTTTATCAGTGAGATCTGCTCCTCAGTCACCCACCTTGGCACAGTGCAGGTCCTTGTGTTTCTTCAGCAGTTTATCTGCCTGCTGTATTGCCATTTTATTGTTGCCATTATCAAGGTAATCTGGGGGAAGCAAGGGACAACATTATGAGATTAATGAAAGTTTGAATGCAATGGGCAACATTTCAGTTAGCATATTTGAAGGGTATGATTTGTGGTATTCAATCTAAAATGGCTAAATTTTGTACATTTAAGTTGTCGTTCATTAAACCTTTTTTGTTAACAAGTTGTCTGGGGTCAGTTAGTCCGAGGTAAAAAGTAGGGTGTCATATGACTAATCCAAAATAGGTAAAGAAACGAACCCAAACACATCACCATTCCAGTCTTAAGTTACTCATTGCAGCTCGGGCATTGCACTTGCCAATGCAAACCTGTCAGGTCAAACATCCTAAATGGCTTTATATTGATACAAAAATGTATTTGATGCATCGTGATGCAATGATAATGACGTAATGGAAAGATCAGTGAAGATTCACACCTCTAATGGCCATGTAATTCTTAGTCCATTTTTTGATTAGTTGAGCTAAAGATCATTATTTTGATAACCGTTCGAGTCATATTACAAGAACCAAACATTGAATGACGTCTCAGTTGTGAGGATTTGCGGCTTTCATTGTTTTATGTGACAGTAAACTGGTAATATTTGGAATTTGGACTGTAAAAAAGGCGTTTTCAACCTGGACCCTATTTTCTTATGTGTTCATGTCTAAGTGACTGATAAGAAATACAATCTTTGACATTGATCCAGTATGAAGCGAGATTGCGGCAGCAATGTAAGCGAATAGGACAACTGTCCATCTTATATTTATCTTGACAAAAGTGCTCGTTTTGCCAGTGACCGGCTCAGATTAATATTCTAAGTGTCACAAAAGTATCCTAAGAGAAATTAATCAGCAGAATTATGAACGATAAATATAACTGTTAGCTGAAGGCCGAGCGTCCCGTCTTTTTCGTGTTTATTTATGTATCAACATATATAAAAATAAACAGCGACACCTCAGTTCAGTCTCCTCAGAACAGCTGACCGTGCCAGACAGCACACTGTGATTATGTCATGTCTATTCTCTCTGTTTAAACGGTCATCAGAGAAGAACCAAACGTTGGGGAACGCCTGCAGATATGTCAGGGACATGGACTTATTATCAGCAGGATCAGGGGTTGAGGAGTACATGGTCTGCTGCCAAACCAAGCAGCCCTTAAGTTCCAGCCATGGATAAAAAAAACACAGACTAGCTTACTTATTTATGGTTTCAAACTGCATTTCCATGTCTTTTCCGCTGCAGATCTGAAACCTCCCTGCTGCTGAATAACTTGACAAAGTAACACTCCCAATAAAACTGTTCATTCACATCAGTTTAGTATGAAAGTCATACAATTATTAAACATGTTGTGGTTCTTTCTATTGATTGAAAGTACAAGGTTCTTGTACTTTCCAAAAGTATTTCCATTTCTGGCTCCTTGCATTCCTCTAAATATTGTACTTTTTACTCCAATACGTGTGGCTGACAACTTTAGTTACTTTTCAGATGACCCCTTCTTTCCATTGAAAGCCATGTAAAAGGAGTTAAATGAGCACAACCTTAGAGATCTACAGCAGTAAAATGCAACATAAATATTAATGCAGCATGAATATTACTGCAGAAACATCAGATAGAAGAGGAAAACACTGACAGGGAACATTTTACTGCAACACACACAATTTTACTAATACTTCAGGTTTGAATGCAGGACTTATGCTTGTAGTTGAGTACTTTCACAATGTTGTCTTAGCACCTTTACTTAAGTAAAATGATATGAATAACGTGTCATTTTCCACCACTTCTCACTTATAAAACCCAGTGAATATCTGTTATGTACCAGCTCCTCTTTCTTTGCTTTTAGAGTTCCGTGAACGGTGACAGCTCCATGCTAGCTCCATGCTAGCTAGCTGGAGTTAGCCTGAAGCATTGTCCTTACACTATTATGAACATAATGCTAACAGCAAGCTAACCGTGTAACATTGAGCTAGCAAGCACGAACAGATTCAGACTAAACGCGGACACCAAGCTAATCACAACGGACATACTCCGTAATGTCCGTGGTGACACACAACTCGCATAAATACACAAGTTTTCTTTTTTTAAACATTCAAACAGTTGGAGCATGTCAGTGAGCTGCCTGGCTAGCTGACACATTAGCCTAGCATGCTAGCTAGCTAGCTAGCTAGCTGTCAAATAGCAACCGCTAGCAAAAAAAAGGAGTTCGACTTTCAGAATGATCCAAACTGGACGACCAACATTTCCGCATCATTCAATGCTTTAACACCACCACAGATGTTTAGGAATTTAACAACGGGACACAGGGTTTCATCCGGAGACTCGTGCCCTACCCAGACTCGGTGGCATACCGGGTAAGGTGCACTGTCATGGGACGCAGCAGGCAGCAGAGCCCGTGGTTGGAGCTGGTGGGGCCGCATCGCTGCCCTCCGACTCCAACGCCTTCTACTTTAACACACGTGCACCGGCATACAACACAAGGATGTCTCCCACACACCCAAACACGCTCAAATATATAACTCCCCATTGAGTCCTTACCGTAAATGGGTCTGAGTCTCCTGTCGTTGGGATCCTGCACATGGCCTCTAGCCGCCATGGTGGAGAGTTTACCTGCTGGGGAAATGTTCACGCATGCGTACTTTGAGCTGACTCTAGGAGCGATTCAAGTTTTTTTTTTTTTTTCTCTTGCTGTCATGTCAGCATGAGTGTTGGGAATTAAAAGTTACTCTGTTATAAGTATAAGTGTTGACATCAAAATACACCTAAAGTGCCTGCTACCCAACAGTAAATAAGGTTATTAACATCAGCTCCACCTTTACAGCTGCTTCTTTAAATATATGAACACATTGATGCAACAAGGATACATTATTCTGAATTAGGACATTCTACATAAGTGTGTTTTGACACTAAGAATTCTGTTCTTTAGATCTTGATAGAGCTTGACCAATATAGGATGTTTAAGGCCGATACCAATACAAGTATTTAATTATTTAAAAATCCAGTAGGCCAAAATATTGGCCGATATATATATGTATATATATATATTTACATTTTTTTTAAATCCAGAAACTACAAATTTAAGATGTGAAACTTAATGTCCTTCAAACAAAAAACAAAACAAAAAAATCATCACTAACAGGGACGTTGTAGAGCGTCCTCTGGTGGACAGACTATGCAACGCCATCACTAACAGGGACGATGTAGA
>NC_048422.1:22999645-23051208 GCF_013103735.1 Etheostoma cragini | reverse complement strand
CTCTGGTGGACAGACTATGCAACGCCATCACTAACAGGGACGTTGTAGAGCGTCCTCTGGTGGACAGACTATGCAATGGCGACAGTTATAACATGATTGACAGTCTGTTTTTAGTTTTTAAATATTATTCTGCGCTGTTACGCTGGAGGCAACATTTAGTTTCAGTTCATGTTTCTAATAGCATGGAGTCAGATGCTTATTAATGTGCATTAATTACAATATTGTAATGTTTCTGTACTTAAGTAAAAGTTTCACAAAATGCACTTTATATTTCTGGAAACTTCTACTCCATTTCCTGAATATATACTTTCACTCCGACACATTTTTCTTAAGCATGTTCTTTACTCAATACTTCAAGAAATGTTGTCGTACAATATTCTTTCTCACAAAAAAATGTGAAGTTTAAGGAGATGTGAAAACCTTGAACATTATTATGTTATACTTTACTATGAGAAAGACACAATAAAGTTCAGAAGCAAGCTTTAATTTCTTTTACTTCTAAAAATTTGGTACTTTTAACATCAGAAAATTACTTTGGATTTTGAATTAGTGTACAGTAGATATCAGATATCAGATACTTACATAACATACATTTGTTTTTAAAGGTGACCAACTTCTTACAGTTGGTTTCTGATTAAATACTTGTACTTTTACTAAAGTAGTGCTTTCAAGTGCTTCATACAAGACTATTACTTGCTTATATTTCAGAAGCACATTCAACTTCATGTTCAGATTGTCATTCATCTGGTATTTCAAATGTTTGTGGATTAAGTCAGACTGGTTCTCACCGGACACCATGCCGAGGCCGCTTCCCAGTTATTCAGTAGTTTTTACATGATGTTGTATTGTTTATCCGTTAGTCTTTTTACGCCAAAATGTTAACAGCTAGACACAAACTCAAAATTATAATCTTAACAATGGTTCTGAGTGGTTCTTGTGCATTGGTGGTGGTGGTGGGGGGGTTCAGATCGCCATAAAAACATGTGTTGAGTGAGCGTGGTGAATTGATTAAAAGCACATTACAAAAGGAAAATTCCCCCCGAAAGACACATTAAGACACAAAAACCAGCAAGATTCTTTTATTTGTTCAAATTTATTAGATATTCTGTTATCTTCCATTGTCTAGACCTTCTGTCACAGCATGGAAGCTGTGAATAACGAAACAAAAAAAATAACTAGTTGTAATACATTCACTACTAATTCCCCTGAATGTTGCCTTATCAGAAAAAGAGAAAATTGAGTACACGGTGAATCTTTGTCTTTCCCAAAAAAAAAAAAAAAACGTAAAAGAAAATAACATACAGATTTTGCAAGTGCTTATTCATGATTACAATAAAAAAAAAGACAGTATTTCTGACTCCCATCTGTTCCCTAAGCTTCGCTCCCTCCCCTTATAGTCATACCCTGGCTGGCGCAGCTGGTAATGCTCCGACACGGTAACACTACGCAGCCTGATCTGGTCTACGGGGCGACCCCCATCATCATCATCAAACTCAAGTCAGGCTTTTCACTCCTCGTCTGTAATCCGAGGTCCAGCCGAACGCAGTCTGATTCTGAGAAGAACGAGGACTTCCCGGCCCGTCTGATGCAGTTGGGAGAGCTTCTCACAAGCACTGACGATCAATGATCAAACGTAGAGAACCATCCAGACTAGGACTGGGCATCGGTAACCGCATCCAACTTGGAATCGTGTTAAAAACTACGATTTAACATGTGCATGTTTTGGTTTCCATAGCGGCGGCTGTACTTCCAGGCGCTTGTTGTGTTGCAGCCGGGGAGCACAGTAAGCGGCGCTCTGAAGTGTGGCTTTATTTCAAGGTGAAAAAGCCCTGTGAAATGTTTGTGTTTGTTGTTTTTGAATTGATAAGAACCTGTATCCAAAGGAAGAATCGGAATATGGAGTCAGAATAGTTAAAATGGAAACGATGCCCAACCCTAATCAAGACTAAAGAAAAAGGAAATAATACGAGGCGTTGAGTATGCAGATCCAAATCTGGAGTTGTTGTTTTTGTTTTTTCTGTAAATTTCTCCCTGGTGTATTGAAGGTATAGTGGCTCCATGTCATGCTTGTACAGGTGTGAAACATGTCCCTGGTCTATTGAAGTTTTAATGGCTCCATGTCATGCTTGTACAGGTGTGAAACATGTCAGTGTTCCTGCAGTTCAGAACCATCCTGCATAGTTTGACACATCTGTCTCCTAGCTGTACATTCACAAGCATGGATGAGGTACGGTTGAACCATGTTATGAGTAACAATGCGTGGACAGGTCACCCCACTTACACACACACACACACACACACACACACACACACACACACACACACACACACACACACAGCACACTGTCCACAGAGCTGGCATTACCCGCCCCGACAACATAACTTGCTTAGAGTTAGCAGTATTGAATGATGGACCTGACACGGCTCACAAGCTGTGACTATTCCATTCAAGTCAGTGTTTGTATGTACAGTTTTTGTCCATTTCTATAAAACGGACCTATTATAGTACACTTATAACTTTTTTTTATTTTAACCTGTCCAACACACACCACGCACAGATACAGTAGGTTACGACAAAACCTAAGAGACACTCATACCTGATCTGAATACACACAGTCTGAATCACAGCTGCACTCAGCTGCGTCATGATCATACAAAACATCCCAACCGCTTCACCTAGAGCCCGACGCGACCCGCGTTACGCTCAAAGTGAACGCGGGGAAACCGAGCGCTCGCTCAGATGAACTGTTCCAAGTCAAAGCAGCCAGAAAAAAGAAAGTGATGCAGGAAAGAGAGCAGGATTAAGATGTTTTCAGGTCAAGGCTGGTACTACATCACCCAAGTTCATCCTCCTGAACTAGAAGCTTCCGGCTGACCTCATACTATCTCGGGAGTAAAACGTAGATTAATCACTTTAGAAAAAAAAAATGGTGAAAATAAAAAACTACACAACGCAAAAAGCTCGTCAATCCACAACTGCAGCGAACACCACAGATCTGCCTGGAACCATTTGCTCAGTTAGGAGAGAGAGGAAGCGATGCACAGACTCCTCCCCACTTCTTTTGAGTTAATTAAAAAGCACTTGGCTGGTGTGGGCCCTCCAGTTCAAGCCCTAGCCAAGGAGAAAAGGACATGCAGCGACAGCGTTAGGCGAGATCAACAGGCCGGCTGTGTGCCGAGACCACGCGGGACAGCCTCGATGTTAAGCTGAACGTTATCCATCTCGAGAGCCAAAGGCAGCTGATAACACAAACAAGCGCACAAATGCCCACACTACACACAGGTGCAACTGTACAGACTCACACTCTCTCGGTCTCTTTCTAATTCACACAAACAATCCACTTGAGCAAAGCTGCATTGCAGCGACTAAACACATGCGATGAGTTGCTGTTGTCACATGCGCTCGTGACAAAAGGTGGAGGAAGAGGAGGAAGAGGAGGAGGTGATGTGCATGTCGAAATGTGTGCACGTGCCCAGGGGAAACAATAGCAGAGAATTATTGATCATGCATGAGCATTACAATTTAGCTTTGAACCAGAAACAGGCGTTAGCCTCCAAATTAAAACTATAAAAAAGAAAGAAAAGAAAGAAAGAACACATTCCCAACCGCCTGGCAGACCAAGGGGACAGTCAAACACGCTGGAGGGGGGGCGGAGGTCTAGACTTTTTTTTTTTTTAACCAGGAGAAGAATACAGACGATACTGAGGGGAGAGTCAAGGACTAAAAGTAGAGACGGACAGTTCTAATACAAGGGGAAGGTGGGGAGTTAATGGTCCATTAACTTCTAAAGCCATCTTATACCAATTGTTTTGGGAACCTGTACAGCTAAAAACACTCTAATTTAAAAAGGCTTGACTTTCGGAGTCACGGTTTTACACACCTGAATAAAAACAAAGCCCATTGTAATAATCAACTAACAATTACATCATCAGGCAATTTTTCACGTTCTGTGCAAAGAGTTTTTTTGTTGTTTTTCTTCCTTTTTATATGTATGCAAAAACCATGTTTTTTTTTTTTCTGTTGTGAACAGGAGGCTTGTGATTGGGGTAGAATCTGTACAGTACTGTTAAACCAATCTTTGTCAAACCCCCCCCCCAATGAATCACGGGAGACAGGAAGAGAGGAGGCGACGGACGTCAGGGCCACTTCCTCAACGTGGTGGACGTGTCTCTGATGACATCATCATGACAGGGTTTGGTTGATTTGCCTCATTGCTCATGAGCAGCACTGGTGCCTCGAATCGGACCTGTATTACGCAGCTGGGAGACGGAGAGAGAGAGAGAGAGGTTCTGTGTTCAGTTTCGGGCTAAAAGACAACAAGGGAGGTTCACATCTGTCAAGCGACGAGCCATGCACATTCAGCGAAATCAGCCAATTACCCAAAAATCCAAAAGGGAAAACATTGCAATTAAATCAAAATGCAAAAAAAAATGTTGTCCCCTGAAGGCAAATCTACGTATTGCTGCCAAAAAACAACAAAATAAAAACATGGGAGAAACGTGCAGTACCAGGGTAGGCCCTGGATTATTGGAGTTAAATTTAAAAAAAGGACAATTCTAGCACAAAATTAGGTAATGCTATGAAACTTAAAATACAAAAAATAAATGAGAACAATAAAAGTAAAAAAAGTGTTCCAATCGGTGCCACCTTGGCTAGATAAGATAAATGGTGTGCGATCACAGAAGGCTTGTGTCACGTGGCTACACAGACAGTTTAGTTGTCATTACTTAGCATTCCTCATGGGGGCGACAGGAACTACGCGCTATAGCTTTAAGGTCTTATTTTTAGAATACTGAATTTAAGACTATTAATACTTCAAAGTCCCCGTGGGTACCTGTGTGTACATAGGGCAACAACAAACACACTGTGGACAACAAGTAGTAGTAAACATCAAGATTGCAAAGAACAATGAGTAAAAAAGTGTAAGTGCCTCTTGTCACGGTTATCTTTATCATCACAATCACAAAACATCAGGAGGAAAAAGATCAAAGCACAAAGTGAAGGGTTCAAGATGAGCGATCGAGCTGTAAGAAAATGGGAAAATTAGGGCTGCACAACAGAAAGAAAATAACCGATATAACTGATGACAATATTATTTTTGATAAATCAAACAGCTGTTAAAGTGTACTCAGTTAGGCCGTTTTCAGTATTCTGAAAAAAAAGAAAAAAAAAAAAAGGTAGTGAATGGTTGTTAGCTGGCTGGGGGTTGACTGTGGACCACTAGATTAGTCGTCTATCTATACTTCTCTGATGTGTGGGTCAGCCCGGAGTTGTGAACCGGGGTCAAAACAATCATACTAAAAATAACTGACCGTGGTGAACGACGTTGTAATCTGATGTTACCCACCAAGAATTAGCTATATATTAATGTTATAGTCAGCCCCCAGCCAGCTAGCAACCAGCCTGGTCAGCACTTGACCCCGGTGCTAAGGACGCTAACGGCGGTTTACTGACCTGTTGGGAAACAGACCCAGACACCAGAGTCAGAACAGCGGCCATTCGTAATCTTACTCCTCCGTTAGCATTACCGGTGTTATCAGTGTTAAAAATCGTATTTTGTACATGTAAACAGGAATGTTAGATTAATATTCACTTTTGTTAGCCATGTAAACGGCTTAGTTGAAATCTTGCCTCATTCTTGAAATGAGGGCAAAAAAACAGAATATTATGTGCATGTAAATGTAGTCACTGTTTTTTTGTGCCAGCTGATATTGCGATGACGATTAATTAAAAAAGAAAACAATATATTGTGCAGCCCTAGTTACAATCTGAGTGAAAGTGAAACATGTGCGTTGATGAATAGCATGCAGAAGGAAACTGACTCGAATGAGATGGAAACACAGAGGATTAGGATGGCAGGAAGACACAGGGCTGAAAAAAAACGTCAGCACAAGCACAAAAGATCTGAAAATATAAGTGGAAAAGGAGGTGTAAGTTAGACAGCGGCCGGACAGCAGTGTTAAGAGAAGGGTGGAGAATGATCCATGCGGCGGCGGCACTACCCTCTCCTGTAAGGAGACTTACTCAGCCTGCCTCTAGAGTTTGACCTACAGCGACGGGCCTCTACTCGTCTGTCGCAGAGGTGCCTCGCACGTCTCCCTTCTGACGCATCTAAAGTTGAATTGAGTGAAAATCCAGGAGTAAAAGGGTTAAATCAAGTAGATTCAGCGTGTTGTATTGTCTCCAGCAGTCTGGTCCAAACAGAACAATGGTCATTCATTATATCCATCATCATTCACTGTATTTCACCTGGGAGCTCTAGGGCCGAACCGAATGCAATTTTTGAAACCAACATTTCCAACCGCACTTGAAGGCAGCATGATTTCACAGGATGAAAAAACAAAAGTGTGCGAAGGTAGACGACGTTAGAGATGAAGTGGCTGCTTTGTTGTTGCAGGACACCGCTATTACACACAACCCTGGACAGGTCGTAGTGTTTTAAACGTTTCCATGACGGCAGTAGCAAGTTTCCAGTTTTATTCTAAGTTATGGGGCTCGAACGTTAGCAACACATAGACTTATGATTCCGATAGCCGATTAAATGATTATTCACGCCAGTGTGTTGTCGGTTTGCTTTTCTCCAGAAGTTGAAATCGGACTTCCTTTAAATTCAAAACAAAAACCGAAAGACCTGCGTTTTCGCCCAGTCATGTTTGTAGTCCCCATGGGAAATGATGTAGTTATTATAGTTTAATTGTGTTATTTTTGCTAGACTGGACGACCGTCCTATCTTTGCCTATTTCATATCGCCTGAAAACGACAGCAGGCTAATGAAGTAGAACCACACAGACCTCTAGACACAGACCGCTCGCCTGTGACTCCATAGCCCTCCGCTATTGGCTGAGATGGACGACATAGTGCTGCATGAATTAGCCGGCACACAGTTTCCTGAGGTTGCACCAAGTCAAATTTAAGACTTCTTAAGACTATGAATGAAATTCAAGACCTACAGTATATCACGAAAGTCAGATGTTGTGTCTGAAACAATTCTGCGATATTCTCATTGGCATTATAGGACTGGTGACTAGATTGGCTGCAAAGTAAGTTGCATGCTGGTCTCATTTGTAGTCGTAGTACAGCAGATTGTATCTGGGCTAGCAACGGAAAAACTACAACACCAAAACAATCAATCTAAAGCGCTGGGGACACATTTCAATGAGCTTTAGATGTAGCGTTGCATTGATGTAGGAAAATTAAAACCTGTTGAAAATTATCTAAGACCTAGAACACAATAGTTCAGCAAATTTAAGACTTAAAAAAAAAAAGTCTTAAACAATTTACATTGATTCATTTAGATTTTAGACTTTTTCAAAGAATTTTAAAACCCTGCGGAAACTGCAGCAGAGGGCACTTTAACCCACTAATCGGGTTGGGTACACAAACCCACTATGGCTTCCGGTTCCTACGCAACCGTTAGGAATCGGACTGGAATAAGACGCAAATTTCGGTTCCTCATTTTGTTTCCATTTAATGTGTCGACTCAAATATTTTGCCTCTATTTTGCTGTTACATGTTAATAGTGAATCTGTTATTTATTGTTAAATTATTGTAGTTGTGCGTTAGGTGACTTAGGTTTAGTTTTTATATATTTAAGTACTTTAAAACGTTAATGTATTGTTAAATTTAAATCATTTTCATTAAAAAACAACTATTAAAAGAGCCTTTCTTTGATGTGATTTTACAGTTTTTTAAGAATCGGCTCGGCATCAGAATCGTAAAATATCCGAACGATACCCTACCCTAACAACGTATATTCGAATCGCAAAATTGAAAATCAAACATCTGCCCGTCGAACGAATATTTGGATGTTCGGATGCAGCCCTAGTGAGCTCCTTAACTTTTAGAAGATCTGTTACACAAAAACAACTCTACTGAATCCTGTGTTCCAGTCAATGTTGAGCTACTTTTACTGGAGTCTTTACAGCCGCCTTCAACTTCAAATCACGCCACCAGTACATAGTGCTGAGGGTTGGCGAGTTCATTACCTCCTCAAGCTCTTTTTGGGTCTCCTCCTCCATCCGCCTGATGTCCTCCATGGTCAAACCCACCCATCGGTCAATCCAGCAGAACAGCTGGCGGTGGAAGTTGGTGAAAATACGCTTTTCTTGCTGTGGAGGGATAAAAAAGATCAGATGAAGTAAAACAACGGATATTCCGCACAACCAACCGGTGGGTTAGAGACCAATAATGGGCCGTACTAAAGCGGGGGGGGGGGGGGGGGGGGGGGGGGGGGGGGGGGGGGGGGGGGGGGGGGGGGGGGGGGGGGGGGGGGGGCCCACTGTCAGTGGCAAAAGTGCGTTTTGCCACTGACAGGCTCAGATTAATATGCTAAGTGTCTGACAACATTATGGAAAGGATCTCTAAGGAGGTCGACCTTTCTCTTACAGTGTAAGATCCTTTTTTTAAACATAAAAATATCTGCAAAATTGCGTTCGGTAAACCAGACTCCATGTAAATAAACTGTAATTTTTAACTTAATTCAAAGCCAAGTCCGGTGGGTTTAGCACTAGTGACTTCAGAGTTGTTTCAGATTAAACAGAAAAGGTCTCAAAGAGGTTTTAAAGGTCTATTTCTCTATCGTTGTTTCCATCAGTCACTGCCAAGTATTTATCTTTTATTATACGCGTGTTGGTCAGTTTGTCTGCTTCACAATCCCATTTCACAGCAACAAAATGGAGATGGACAAACAGAGAAATGCATCTTTTTAGACATAACAGATGTTGACAAAGTTTATTGCAATATATACAATTAATAATAATAGAATAATATAATATCGTATCGTGACATAAGTATTGTGATGACATTGTATCGTGGGACCTCTGGTGATTCCAGCCCTACACAACACTGCACCTGTAGTATAAATACTCATGCCACACATCCAATAAAATAAAGATGCGATGCCTTTACCCTGTGGATGAAGTTCTCCACTTTGGTCTGCAGACCCCACCATCGGAACTTGACAGTGACCAGTTTGTATGCACACATGTAGGGACAGTCTGTCTTCAGCTCGTTCTGCGAAGGAGGAAAACCAACACAGCGTTGATCGCGGATCAGATTTGACTTGACAGAAACACGGTGCTCAGCTTTCTGTTAACTACGTCAGGTACCTTCCATTCAGGGCCGAGAGGTCCTCTGCCCGTCTTGGCCGAGTGGAAAAGAGCAGGATCTTCTTCTGGCTTATAGTCCTGAAACAAAGAGAGAAGAAAGGACAAGAAAACATTAAGATCCTGTAAGCAGCAGAGTGCTCCTGAGTCAGCTGTCCAGCCGCTGCTTTCAACACGTCTGCTCTGTAGGGTTAGGTTCCGAACTCGGCACTTTTTTTTTTTTTTTAGGCGCCGACCGTATTACGTCACTATTACGAGGATAGAGTCACCGTGCCAAATTTCAGAACCTGACAAGCGCGTAAGTGTGAACTTATCAGTCCTCTTTGCAAGTTGACCGATCTGCGTATCTCCAAATTTGGTGATCCTTCATTACTTCCGTATAAAACCTTTTCAAAGCTATATTTTAAAATTGAGCACGGTTTACAGCGGCCATTGCTAGCTGGCTTTTGATGACGCATTGCTCCTCTTCTTTGAGCGTTGCTGCCCACCAGGCCTGCACGAGTCAGGGAAAAAAATATGAACCACCATTTTTTTTAGCTTAGAATTGATATCAAGATTCTCTGCCACCATGATAAAAGCACACAGATTTTTTTGGCACCTATAGCACATCATTGTGCATCACCATAAGCCTGTACACATAGAGGCTTCAATGAAGAGAAGGGAGAGCACTGCAGTGCTTGAGAGCGCTTTAAAACCTATTTTACACGGTTGAGCTTTAAAAGGAAATTGTAAACAGAGTGAATCGAGATACCGATTTTACAACGATTGTTGTGCAGGTCTGCTGCCAATAATGATATACTGGCAACAGGATGTTCATCCACATATCAACCACCTAAAATTGCTATTGTTTAAAATTAAAATTGCTTTTAAGGACCCAATACAGACATGCTTTAAGACATCCAGTACTTAAGGATAATACTCTGGCTGGAATAATAGTTTGAGGTTGTTGTTGTTGTTGTTGTTTTTTTAAAGAAGGTTCTTCACATTCAATCTACTCCTCTCCCTCATTTAACTTTAACCCTTGGAATAAGTTTAAAGCAAATACTGTTCATTTTTAGAAGCTGGAATGCTACTACAAAATGTCTCCTAATTCTTAACTTAAAAGTAAGTACGATTTGAAATATATATATAAACATTAACAGGTGACCTGGAGGTTTTAAGTTTCCAAATCCCACTGTTAGTTGCATAAAAGGACCCTGAATGGTAAACCTGTCACAAAATCAGGGTCACATGTCCACGTCTTATACTTTAATGTGAGCAGCTGATAAATGGGGAACTCTGGCCAAACATCAAAGCTGAAAACAAGACTCCTACACTCTTTCAACTCTTTTTTTTTTTTTTTTTTTTTTTACTGACCACTCTCACAACCTCCGAGTGCCACTGTCCAAGCTCAAGACTCACTGCTTTAATCTATGAGGTCTGCTGAGTGTGGAATACCTGGAGCAGATGGACGTTCAGATTACGCCTGGGCCTCAACACTCATCCACTTAAGTCATTACTGCACAGGAGCTAGTGTAAGAAACTGTGTGACCCACCTGGATGGAAATGGCTTAATGCCTCCTTTAAGATTTTAAACCACAAGCGTTACTGTCTGACAGATGCCCATAATATGCTGATTAGAGGGTTTCAAAGGACGGCTGGAAAGTTTCATTCATCAGCGGGCTCACGCTATTTAGTCTCACTTTGCCAGACCATCCACAGAAGAGGGGGGGCCTGCTTATTCCACACAGCATCTGGGATGGGTGAAACACCGTGCCCTGGTTTATTGGGATTTCTTTAAACCAATCACAATTGTAATGGGCGGCGCAAATGTCAGCACGGAGCTGCTGTAGAACAGTCAGGCGAGAGAAAACTCAGTCTCAGATTAGACCGATAGTCTGAGATTTACCCTGCAGAGATCTGAGGACCAGGTAACCATAGTCCTCAGATTGGACAGATAGTCTAGCTAGCTGTCTGGATTTACCCTGCAGAGACCTGAGGACCAGGTAACCATAGTCCTCAGATTGGACAGATAGTCTAGCTAGCTGTCTGGATTTTCCTGCAGAGATCGCAGGACCAGGTAACCATAGATCCCCAGAAATCCACCGGAGGTTAGAGCGCCGACACAAAGGAAGAGGATGGTGAAGGAAAAAATGAGATCCGGCAAATTTCCCACGGCACCGGAGAGATCCCTTTGCTCCATGTTGCCGAGGGTATCCTAAATAAAAAATATGAACAACGACGTTGCTGTCAACGGGCTTATCTGCTAACGCTACCGACTGTTACCTTGAAACCATCCAGCAAATAGACGGTACCGTAGGGAGGTTACCTGAAACTGGTGATTTAACGTCACCGCTCATTTGGGTTAGGGTTAGCTCATTTAACAAATCAAAAGCGCTGAGTGAACATTACTAGCTGCGTTTTTATGTTTTTGTTTTTGAGCGGCGTACACCCCCACTAACCTGGAAAACTATTTTAAAAGCTAGCTAAAAGTAGCTGACGTTGGTTCGTGTGCTCCGGTTTTCTCGGCCGGTAACTAGGACAACAGTTGAAAATTAGCCGATTGGCTGACGCTGGCAGACAAAAAATCTTCTTATTATAGCTTGATATGTCGCTATCAGCTGGCACATAAGCACTTTTATTTTTTTTTTTATATTGCAATATTGATCACGTGTTGGTAGACGGCTCGATCAAATTTTTCTTAAAAAAAAAAAAAAAAAAAGTTTGTACATGTTTGCGATCCAGTGGGAAAATGAACAGAAACACCTTAAAATGTCTAAAATCAATTCGATATACCAATTTGACTGCAAAACAGCACGTGAAGTCATTACGCACAGGTGTTTATTCGCTTTAAAGCCATTGGATGGAAACATACTTTCACCAGCTTTATTCGCATGAGTTTTTTTAAACTGAACTTAAGATAATTTGATTAAAAGTGGATGGACACTCAGCTACTGTGTAACCTGAGTGATTGACAGTAGAAGTTTAGAACGCCAACACAAAGAAACCAGAAGGAAACTGGAAAAAGACATGCATCCGGACGTCAAGGTTATAGACTACATCTATTTAACAAAAGGTTGAGACATGTACCACAATACTTTACAACTCTACATTGGAAAAGGTGCCTTTTTAAGTGAAAAAGACACATAATAAGTCATATCAAGGAAAATTGGATTGATAATGCTGCAAAGAAGGTGCATAACGACCCAGCTGCTGGGACACTGTGACACCACAAATGGGCATTTCCCTGGGAAACAGGCGCGTTCATAGATTCACAGCTAGAAAAGCTGAGGAAACTCTTTGTGAAAAGCTTCTGCAACACATTGAGACATTCATTGATTCAGTGTGTATGGATTCAAGTCTTAATGGTCTGATCTTCAGCTGAGGGAGACAGATGTCTGAACAAAGAGAAATGGAAGACTTTGAATTGGGTTCGGCTTTTACTGAGAGCAGAAACTTGGGTGGGCGAGCCTTCTTGTGCCGGACATAATTAGGCAGCCACCAGGCCGATATTAAGAATAAATAAAATCCTAATCAGTCTACTGTGGTAATCAACTTTATAAAAACACCATAGGAGTGGTCTAATGCTGATGATGTGCTGTTACTATGTCAATCATACTGAGCATCATATTTATCATTACATGAAGGCTCTCACTGAAGACGATAACAAAAGGACAATATTACAACTGTAGGTGTCACAGAAGCTTGTATGTTGTGTGTCTCAACAAATCGGTTACTTAGATATTGATTACTGTGGAATAGCACAGTGACAAAGGCGTCTTTGGATGGCTGTTGCTAATTCCGAGAGAATCAGACTCTTTAATTATTCTAATTCTAATTATTGTTTATCACACCAACACTTTAACCATCTATAAATTGCTAAATGAAATCCGGCTGAGTCCGATGGATTTCAAAGTTGACAGGTGTCTTTCTAGAGGCACGAATAAGTGCAGTGCCAAGTTTGACATAGTTTGTATTACAAATGCAAAAAAGATATTGTTAAATATACAGTATATTGGTAAAAAGGAGCACACATTTGCTCGTTGCAGCTGGAGAACGGGGGTGTAACCGCCTTTGACCGTTTTCCTGCATCCAATGTTTTGTTTGCCCCACTTTTCTTCATTTTAGTGGATAGCTGAAAGGAACATCATCACTGTTGTGTGGGAAAAGGTTGCTAAAAAAAAAAAAAAAAAAAACGCTTTTCCGTATCTATTTCTTCCGCTAGATGCGGATTGGGTTTCGTCTGGCAGTAATTTTGGGATACAATTTGGTTTTGAAGAAGTCCACGAGCAGCACTACCACAGGCCAAGCAATCAGGCACATTTTCAACAGGCTCTGCACTAGTTAACTAGTTAACAGCTGATCAAAGCTGGTGTTGATCACATGACTGCTTTATAGCACAACAGTGGTATTATGTGACAGAAAAGCTCCAGGGGTAGACTGTTGCTGTATGAAGGCAAATGCAAGGAAAATAGAAGAGATTTTGAGACACTATGCCACACCCACCCCCCCCCCCACACACACACACCCACCCCCCCCACACACACACCCACACACCCACACACCCACACACACACACACACACACACACACACGATAGTCACATGTGTGACCACTCTCCTCCTCAGAGTGGAGACATCCTGCTAGAAATCTTGCCGTCTCATTGTCACATCTTTGTTCAGCGGCCGTAAGACTACCAGTATCTTTAAAAAAAATTAAAAAACACTCACCCCTTGGGCAACTTCTTCTTTGTTCGCAATATCTATAGGAGACACCTCCACAGTCCTCCATGTCTGCTCGTCCAGGTCATGGACCTGACACAAAGAAACACAGGCAGGTCAACCTCGGCTCTGCACACAGGCATCATGGGACATGGTTTTATTCCAGGAGGAGTTATTCAAATATGTGCATGGTTCTTCTGTTCCCCTTAATGTGTAGACTGGAATATTTTGCATCCGTTGCTCCAAAACGGACGTAAAAGTATCACACCCTCTCTGTAGTCTACCGTTAGCTAGCGTGCGTAAAGACTACTTTTAAAATGCCAACTACCCCCTCTGGGCTGTGGGAAGAACACCAACTCAACATTTATTTTATTGCTAATTGTTAACAGTGTATCAGCTATTTATTGTTAAATTACCATTAGGTGACTTAGGTTTACTGATAATATATTTAATTACTTTAATATATCATACTTTAATAATATACATACATTAATATATTGTTATATCTAAATAAGTTTCAATTAAAAAAAAAACTATAAAAGAGCGTTTCTTTAATGTCATTTTTCAAGAACCGGTTAAGGAATCAGAATCGTTTTTAAAGTACCGGTTTGGCATAGGAATTGTAAAAATCAAAGAAATACCCTACACTACTTATGAGGACAGATGATATCTTAGATTTTGGAACTTTCAACATGACACTGAAGTGTTGTAATTTCATTGTTTGAAAGGTTACATTAAAGTGTTGTGATGTGTGGTTTATTTGCCTTTGTCCTTTCTTATTTTATCCACATTACTGGCGATTAATTATCAAACTCTTATTGTGAAAATATTTTCTTAACACTCCAATATTGACATTAATGTCGTAGCCATTGGGATTTTCCCCATATGGCCCATTTTGAACCCTGCTTCATCACCAACGTTCCTCCCCACTGGGTCGTCTGCTCACTCACGTTTTCTATTGTTCCCATGTCAGGTTTGTGCCACGTCTCGATCTTTATCATAAAGTCGTCCTTCATGTACTCGTTCTGTAAAGCAGGAGAGAAAACACGCAGATGTCACGCAGGGGGGAATAACAAACATTTGCAGTGCAGCTAATCTCGGCCGAGACCAGCGGCCCAGAGATCACCATGGATGGAGGATTCTGAGAGGTGTAGTTAAACCCTGCAGCTCTATCCAATTAACCAAGCCGATGTTCATTCTGAAACAAGGCTAGTGGGGCTGCTCAGCTCACAACTATTTTTAACCACCGCAACAGCACTTAGTGTGCAGGTAACCTACAGCTATATTCAGCTGGGAAAACACTTAGGACAGGTGTGTCGGTGTAATACTGTAACACTGAGCATACACTCAGTAGCATTTGTGTGTGTGTGTGTGTGTGTGTGTGTGTGTGTGTAAATCTCAACCTAAAAAGGCCCTGTTACACCAGCATTTCAAAACAGCAAAAATTTCACTGCAATTCCATTAAAATGAATGATTATTTATAATATTTTCCGTGATTTTTACTTGCAAGGGCCGAGCTAATTCTGTAAAACACTGCATCAAATTCAAATCCGGTGAACTTTGAGATGCATATTTGCACCATAGACCGAGCCGTCTCAACGGTGCTGAGATTTGAGGGAGCATGGAGACGGAGGGTGCAAAATGGAGGAAACCCTCATGATTTATAAGCTGTGTCCCAACATTCCCTTTTGCATGAGCTCCAGTAAAAACAGGAATGGTTTGGACAGCCAAACAGGACTCAATGGTACAAATTGGGTGTCTATGGTGGTTTCGTTAATAATTCCTGGATAGCTCCCCCCACCCAGAAAGCAGCTCTTCATTGAATGAACTTATGTAGAATCCTGATCAATTCCAGCCCAGTGGAGAGAAAACAGAAAGAATCTCAGAGAGCTGTTGTGACGGACTAGTGCTAGCATGTTCCCAGCTGGCTGACGTGTTTGTGGTCGGCTTGCCATGTAGTCACAACAAGAACTAAATACTTTGAAAGGTATGCAAATTAATTTTTTACCCTCTGGTGTGGGCAGGCCTTAAAAAGAAACTCGGAAAATGTAACTCACCGTCACAACTGCAGAGGAAGGAGAGGGAGGGAAAGAAAAACAAAAACAAAAGAAGCATCAGTATACAAAATCAGGTTTGGCATTTCTCATCTTTGACAAGCTTTCACACTACATATTGAAAAACACATCCATGTAGTAAGCACATCAAATGACTTATGTGATGCCGTGATTTCTTGTAACTATGATCTTTTTCATGTTCATCATCTGGAATTGATTCATTCAGCGGGAACTTACTGGTGCGACAGTACGGGTAGGCGTTCCAAGCCTTTTCGTGAAAAACTAAAGCTCCCTCTGGTGCAATCATCTTCACGTAACCTGGGACTTTACTGCAGTGGGAGAAAAACAAGTCAGACAATCAAGTCCAGAAGTTCAGAAAAAAACATCCATAGATCTGGAGCAGACTGGGTACTTAAAAACGTCCTTTAAATAGAGCCAGACCGATGCAAATATTTGATTATTTAAATATCCGATAACTATAAATATATTTTAAAAATCCAGAAACGAGTTACAAAACAAACAGATTTCCCTAACATATGTTATTTGTACTCATTTATGAGTTCTCACAAACATTATATAATAACTTGTTTTATTGTCACAACGGAACATCAAAATATATTAAAAGTCTGATAAATAAAATGTATAAAAATACAAACTTAAGATATGAAACTTAAAGTCCTTAAACAAAAACACATTAACAAAGAAGAAATACAAAAGAATCAGTGTTGCCGAACGGGGCCGTTTTAGAGCGCCCTCTGGTGGACAGACTATGCAACGCCAACGCTCATAACATGGTTAACAGTCCGTTTTTATTTTTTTAATATTCATTTATGATATAATGCCTAATATCAGCTGATACATTGTTTGGGCTCTACTTTAAAAAGACAATTTAGCATCTTCAGGGCTAAGGGGCCGTGTCGACCAAAGCGTTTTTTTGTTGTTGTTGTTTTAAAATTTCTTTGCAATGGAAGCGTAGCGTATTTACACAACGCTACAAAGACAACAGCATGACGAGCACTAAACATCTATTCTGCCCTTTTTTTTCCTGGTCCCTGTGTCTCCAAAGCACTCCCAGCTCTGTGTTTTCAGCTGGAGAAAAAAAGGCTTCCGAGCCTACCCCGACACCTACTTCCAGCAGTATTAAAGAACCAGTCACACGACATACAGAGGGGGGACTAAATCAGAGGAAACACCTGGCGAGAAGTAGGACAACAACAGCTTCACTTCTTGTACTGCTCTGTAGAAATTATTTAAATAGATGGGATATGAAACCTTTGATTAGGGAGAAAGGCCTTAAGTTATTTGAGGGTCTCTATTTTGCACAAAGTGCCCTTTGCTCCTTTACTGACGTATGCCAGGGGTCACCAACTGGTGGACTCCGGTCCCAAACCGGACCACAGGAGGCTTCCATCAGGGCCGCGAAGCCTTTAAAACACAACCGGGGGAAAAAATATATATAAATTAATGGGTATTTACAGGCAGAACGAGGTCAGCTCAGTAGAGCTGTATAGGTCCTGTGACAGCTTGTTTGTTGCTGTTGCTAAGTTGCAAAAACACGAAGGAGAGACGCGAGCTGACCGAGGCACACAGGTACACAATACGGAAAAATAACATGGCATCGTCAAAACCCAGAAGAGTTTACAGCGAAAACAGTCTTCCGAGATTAGTGGAGAGAAAAGTACTTCCTGCTATGAGTTGTACGAGGACGCCGACTTTGGAAACTCTGAGAAAACTGAGGTCAGACACTGAAAAACAACGGGCCCAAAGCCTAAAAAGCGCGGTCTATACGAGTCTTGTCTCGATCTCTCACAGAGCAAAGCGGCCATACAGTGTGTGTGTGTGTGTGTGTGTGTGTGTGTTTCCAGTCACCATATGGCAATTTGGTGACTCAATTTTTCAATACAGGCACGCTATTTTCGCCTTCTTTTTTTAAAGCTAGTCAGCTTGTATTTCTATCTTTAAGTGATTATTGAAATGAGATTATTTCATCATTTGTTCATAATAAGCAGTGCATTTTTGCATCTTTGAGTTTAAAAATGTTGACTAAATTGATTCCTTAAGTATTATTATTATTATTATTATTATTATTATTATTATTGTAGGTATCAAGTTCCAACCTCAGCAGGGGTGGAAGGTTGACTTGATTGGCCCTTTTGCAATTTAAGTTGAATACACTGATACATGCCATCAAAAAGGTATCCGACTTAATCAGATTACTCTTGTTTTGTTTGGCTGTGTGTGTGTGTGTGTGGATATTATTTTGAAATATGGAGAGCATCATGCAGGAACCTACTCTAAGGTAGAGCTGGTTCGGTAAAATGGCTGCTTATTATTGGCATGCAGAGTAGTCATCAACACCTAATGTCTCCCCTCAGATAGCAGCCAGAACAGTTCTACCATCAGATTTCACAGCTGGCAGCTGGCAGCCTGCGATCCAAACAAACACGTCCAGATGGAGGTAAACATTTCAGATCTTGTTTCTGTTGGCAGGGCTTCTGGTTTTATGTGCCTTACCTACTTAGGTTACTTGTCCGGGGCGTTGGCCAAAAAGGTGATACCTATGCCATAAATGTCGGCTTTGTGAAGCGGGTTTTTATAAATAATAAGTATTTCTAGGTACTGTTACTCAAATTCTCTGGTAAATGCCAAGGCGGCAGATGTTCATGTCTCCATCGCCATCAATAGGCTTTTAATCGCAGCTACTAACTGCTGCATGTACGTACGTGTCTTTAAAGCTTACACATTAAGCCAAACAGTACCAAGCTTAGCAGTCAATATGTGAGGTTGTTCCATTATTTTGTCCACCCTATGAACATGTGAATTTGGGGGTTTCGAATGATTTTCTGGAAAACGGGCAAACAGAAGTACAAATGCTCTCAATCGAAGAGAACTTTAGATTTTGTTCCACAGACTTGCCTCTTTAGATGGTATATTTTATGTGTGTATTGGCCCTTCTCCCCGTCCTTCTCATAAGGTTCATTCTTCAGCACCTCGATGCCTTCCCCTCCTCCGGTCTCATTCTTGCTGGCCTCGGCCACAGAGAACAGCTGCCCTACTTGATACTGCAGGAAATTGGAGGAAAAAAGAAGACACGGCCGGAATTAATAACCTTAAAAGTACAGAGACACATCCTGTAATTATTTGCTGGAACAGGCAAAGATCCCTGAAGGAAAGTAAGGTGCTTCAAGGGTGCAGTAACACCAACCGCCACTAGAGGCTGCACAGGGAACTCCTAGACTCAACTTAAATCCACTCAAGATTAGTAATAATAATTTAAACTTTTAATCCCACAATAGAAATTACACACACACGGCAGAGTGAGGGGGCTGCAGCTGCCGATGGACAGACCCCCCGAGCAGTTGGGGGTGGAGTGCCTTGCTCAAGAGCACATTGGCAGTGCCCAGGGGGTGCTTTGGCACCTCTCCAGCTACCAGTCCACCACCATACTTTGGTCCGTATGTGGACTTGAACCAGCAACTTTCCGGTATCCAACCCAACTGCCTTCAAACTGAGCCGCCCCCGAAAAAGAAAAAAACGGACTTCTCTCTTTGTTTGTTTAATATGGTACACACAAGACCTGCACAATTTGGGGGAAAATGCTCATAAGCTCACTTTGTCTGGCTAAACTCCGCTACCGGGGCCACTGAAAGGACCGCCATCTGGCCCGGCTCATACGTGGTAGCCGCCGTCCCGGAGCTCTGTAGCGGATAAATACAACCAGCAACTGCTGCTCGGAGTCTATCCTTCTATCGCACTACAGACTGATCACGCTACAGCGCTTTAAAATATTTGTGGCCGAGTTGGCCCGGTGGTAGGGCGGGCGCACATGTGCTGAGAGGTTTAAGCCTCAGTGCGGCGGTCCAGGCTTTGGATCTGATCTGTGACGGTTTCCTGCATGTCTTCCCCTTCTTGCTAGCTGTCCTGTCAAAAATCAAAAGGGCAGAAAAACCCAGAAAAATAACCTTAAAACAAAAAAAAACTTCTATTTAAGGCATGTGCCAGTCTACATCCATGTAATAGTCTATATCCGTGTAACAGTCTATATCCGTGTAACAGTCTATATCCGTGTAACAGTCTATATCCACGACAAAGGTCTGGCAACGCGAGACTAGGTATGTAATATAAATGTCTAATGGTGAAGAATTGATCACTTTGAGGGGAGTGGAGGGGAGATGTTGTCCCCCAGGCTTATGATTATATGGTTGTGTTTATTCTACAGGAAACAAATCTAAAAAACAACAACATCACATGTCAACCCAAAATCCAAGAAACCACAAATAAAAAAATAAAAAAACAGCTCACTTAGAAACCACTGGCATGTTGGACTATAAGAAAACAAAGCTTGCAGGAAGATGAAGTCCAATGATCAGTAGCTTAACTAAACGCTTCCCTTTCAGAAAGGGACGTGAAACAGGGCCAATGTATGATGTCCCTGGATATCACACTGGGGTCTGGGCTCAGGGAACTCACTGAGGGCAGACCAGAGCACGGATTGCACACCCAAAAAAAAGTGATTCCTATTAAGAGGAAGATGACAAGAGACATTGTAGTTTTAAAAAGGCTGAGCTCCCAGTCCAGTCCAACTCTGTCTGCAAACACCAGCAGCAGCCTGTCACACCACACCAGCGCTCTCTAACAAAGGCTGTTTTGTCTTGGTGTGTGACCCCGACGGGAAAGCCTGAGTGGACGAGCAGTCTGTGTACGGGGGGGGGGGAAATTAAATACAACACCATGACTATCCCAACATGCTGTATCTGGTAATATGCAGGACATTGTACAGGGAACATTGGGATGCATCCCTTTGGATTACTCACCTCTTCCACAGAGACTGGCAACACTACACGGCTGAGAGAAGGGAAACAAGGGAGAGGTGGGGCAGGAAATGGAGAGAGAAACAAACAAGTTTAGCACATTTGTGTGTAAATAGGGGGGCAAACTACTGGAGAAGATGTATAACTGTTAGGGATTTGAAACGGTCCATGGTTGAGCCTGGGGAGAAGTTAGTAGTCAACTTTTAGTTAAATAAAACTTAAATATCCCTGGGACTTTGCAAAAACTATTCCTTTTTTATATATTAAAATAACAACAAATGCCAAAGCACTTAAACATTATTGGCATGCAGCGGTGGGTAAACTTTACTCTGACCATCTGTGGGGAAGAAAAGAAGAGGCTTTGTACTGAAAGAGGAAAATCTGTCACCAAGTCTGGACATTAAACCCCTGCGTTAGTCCCCAAAAGGACGTCATTTAGAGACATCATTCGTTGGCGCTGCACCCCAATTATAAAGCAACAGCAGTTCCTCATAATTAAGGACCACGGGTTAATAAGGAAGACAGTCAGAGGGACTTTGTGTTCACAGCAAGACTAAATGGAAATTAGAACTGAAGCGTAGGGTTTCCTAAAGTCACGACTTTATCTGCATTCATTGTGAAACCAGGCGCCGCTGTGAGGATAATCAGAATACACTGGATGGCTAATTAATAAAGGCTCACGCCGCAACTACCAGGCCTTGAAATACTTCAATACAAATCCTCTCTGTCTCCGCTCATGTCAACGTGACGGACTGGACTGTCGTGCTTTTATTAAGTTAAGGTTGGTCACAATGTCCTTTACACTGTCCGGTTATTTCATTATAAAAAAGAAAAAGGAAACCAAGTACTAATTCACTTTTACAGATACAAACAGACACGGCTGTACACACAACAACCTGTACTGCGAATCACAGAATATAATACACATCACAATATGAAGTACTGCAATATCCAAAATATGTGTCAAACCATTCGGAATGAAGTACTGTGGTGCTGCAGAGACGTCCCGCCCTGCAGATTGTATCCTACAGACTAAAGAAAAGAAAATACTTGTTTTGAACAGATCACACTATTAATAATTTTCATGATTTAGATTTGAATATTTTTCAATGAAAATGAGAATAATGATACAAAAATGATCATTCCCTCTATTGTGATTGATATTGTGATATGATTCACGATAATAATCGCGATTGGATGATGTCCTCATATGGTGCAGCGCTAATTCGAGCCAAGTGTCTTTAGCGCCAGTAGAAGAACTAATCTAAGTTTGAAGTAGTGCCAGGATCAGACGGCACAACGTCACACTAGAGAGACGTATTCCCAAATCATATCTTGCTCTGTCTTGGCCACAAAAGTAGCAACACTTCAAGTATAACACAGACAATGTTCAAACGAGGCCACGCCCCTTTAGTAGACAGGAAGTGTACCGTTTCACACCATCGGCGCTGCTTGAAATGCGCTCTCTTTAGTTAAGAGCAGTGATTCCCGAAGTGGGGGTCGGGACCCACAGCGGGGTCGCGATCCAGAGAGGGGGGGTCGCAAGCTGATTTCCAGAAATATGATAAAAATTTAAAAACAATTAGAAATAGCATGTGTTAGCCATGATGTTAACACAGGATAAAACTAGTGGCTACATTTAAAATAAAACCAAGCAAATAAATACAAAAGGGAACCGCTCTTTTGATTTTCTTTCTTTCCGAGTAGAGGTCTCCAACATTAAACCAGGACTGGACTCTGTGCTCCAAACATACTGCACATCCATCTCATTAGGCGAGGTTAACTTCATATTAAAGTAATGAGTAAACTACTGTAGAATAGTGTTATGGCTGTTGTGTTATTTTGTGTGTCAATATGCTTGTGTTTGGAGACGCCTGTAGTGCACTTGCGGGTCGCAAGTCACTTGCACCGTTAATTTGGGTGTCGTGGGCTGAAAGTTTTGGGAACCCCTGGTTTAGAGGATCTTTGCCAAGACGTAATGACCCAATCAGGCGATGAAACGTTGGCGTCATGTTGCCAAAGGTCTCCGTTTGCTACCGTTGAGAACGCAACAACCAAAACGGGGTCAGAAGTGTTTTCAAAGGTCTCCGGTTTAGGGGCTTGGTGGGGATGGGAGGTGTAAACGTAGCCAAAGACATTGGTTATTAAACAGAAACATAACAATGGAAATGTAGCCACAGTGAAAAGGGAACTTCGTTCCTGTAGTTTTCTGCCCACTCAGGCGGCACCTCCTCTTCCTCCTGATGTCTCCAAATTCACACATATCCCGCGCAGAGAATGGGCCGATTCAGCACCACACCCTAAACTGACTGATGGAGCCGCCAGGGGCGGTGCACGGGCTCAATATAAGAGTCTGACATGCTCAATTCAGGGCTGACACCCCCTTCAA
This sequence comes from Etheostoma cragini, assembly GCF_013103735.1. Lineage (NCBI taxonomy): Eukaryota > Metazoa > Chordata > Actinopteri > Perciformes > Percidae > Etheostoma > Etheostoma cragini. The sequence continues at coordinate 23,028,149 of NC_048422.1, read as the reverse complement.
AGAGGGTCTGTAATGTAATCAACTTGAAAGCAATTAGGCCTATACAACGTAATTATTTTAACCAAGGGAATTAAGAGAGACATGGAGAATACATTATTGAAAAAATATTTTAAGACTTTAAATGGACGTGGCCAATAACGCTTATAATCTGTTATAAGCATAACTGAAACAATTGATTGACAGAAAATAAATCTGCAACTGGACATTGATTGCTTCCAGCTTCTTTATTGTCTGGATTGTGTCTGTTTGTGGCCACGTCGTTGCAACTGAATATCTTTTGGTTTTGCCTGTCAGACAAAATAAATCTCAGCTTGTTTCTGCATTTTCAGACATTATATAAACTAAAACAATTAAAAACAACATACAAATAATCCCTGCTTCAATTAATACCATTATCTACCAGCTGAAACATTTACCATCTCACCACTACATGGGACACATGCGTGTGTGCTACGCAAAAACACCGATAGTACTTAAATAGTACTAAATAAACCAGTCATGATAAATCTTTCCAATTTTAAAAACACATCCAGATTTGGTGGTTGACGGTTATGCAACGAGAGGAAAAACCAAACGGCAGAGTGCAGTCAGTGCTGGTGGTCTGGGCTCCTACTGGTGTGTGGCTTCTGTAACAGAGACATTAACACGTTGGCTAAACGTCCAACAGCATCCAGTGCATGAGGCTGTGAAGTAGAAAGATCAAGCAGTGTGACCACGTTACACCAGAGGGCTTTTAATCCAGTGCCAGGAGGAGCCGAGAGCTTTCACCCGACACAAAGTCTACACACCTGTTAAGTCCCCTGAATATATTAGATTTCAACACGAGATAGGAAATTAATCAGGGGTATTTGCTTCTATGTTCTGCCTGTGGTATTCACTATTGTTTTCTAAAAAAAAATTGTAAAAAAGTACTGCACTATCCATTTCACTAGGTGCTCCAAAAGGGGACAATATATCTAATCATAGTCATTTGTGTTGCTTCTACATGAGATCAAGTCAGGCAATAGTAATATGAAGGCCTGTGATCTGCTCAACCCCCCCCCCCCCCCCCCAGCCACAACTGCTGAAAATTACACAATAAAGGGATCCACTGTTCCTCTGGTTACAGGTGTAAATGATTAATCAGTTATTGATTACTCACTGTTAAAGTGATCGTGTTGTGCTTAGAAAAACCTGCAGCAACGTAGCGGGTGACCAAAACATATCGCTGGCACTTTGAGTCCTTAGTATTTAGTGGCATCCATTCATTATGATAGAATGCCTTTATTGTCATTATACACAAGAACACGGTATTTGTGCAACGAGATTAAAGCAATCCCTTTACAGCGTTGACACAAAAATATAACAATATAAGATAACATTATAAAATATCAAAAATATAAAATATAAAGTCAAAGATATAAAGTGTAGGTAGTGCAGAGAAAAAAGGAAAAAAAAAGAGAGGGGCGGGGGGTGCTGGCGCACAGTCCTGAGTCCGGATACATATTGTATACATATATAAATCAGCTTGAATACACATTGTATAAATATATACCACGTTAACTGTGTTTACGTCTGCCAACGCTCACTCTGTCATACAGAGCAACGGCAGCAGAGAGAGGGTGTGCACTGGAAATAGCTCTGCGGGATTATGAAGGGCACAACTATTCAACAAAAGGCTGACCCAGCAAAGTTCAAGAGGTCTTGTAGTCCAGCTAACCTTATGTAAGATCTAGTGTAAGTCCTCTATGTGGCATTGCAGACAGGACAGACACGGCATAGGTAACGTGGCTGCACAATGCAGACTTAATGCACCTGAATGCAACGCAGAACGTTTGATTATGGAACGTAACCAACAGTTAAGTTTCACAACGGTGCTTACAACTTGCTCTTACATTATTATGTAAATAGTACATTTTACAGTCTGTAACGCTTCCATGTCCATATTGTATTGCATTTACAGCATGTAAAACTAGGGCAATAATACCTTGAAATGTGTTTGTGATTTTTAAGGTGAGGATTACACAAATGATCACATTTGATTTGATGCTGAAACAAACCTGATAGGATAAAAAGGAAGTTGCAGTAAACAAATTGGTATTTACTGCAGTATTTCAAATAGTAATTTTCTCATGAATGGGGAAACTCCAGGAGATTTGTAGATATGTCCAATAAAATCCTACTGAGGCATCACTAATTACACAACCAACACAGACGACCATTGAGGTGTGACAGAGTGCTCTCAATTATTCATTTCTATATGGGTGCCATCAGAAAATAAATTGGCGACACTAATAATTAATGTACTTTTCTCTTCATGAGCTCCTTAACATATAGGCCCATGCATTTCCCCCTTAGTCCAGCTCTTGTTCTAGTTTAGGAAAAGTATAATCATGTTTTCCTTCTACAACTTAATCTTTAAACAAGAGGCCTGCTATAAATTTATTGCCGTTAATGAGTCACAATTTTCAAAACTGACAGTTGTGAAAATGTGAAGACATGAGGTGATAGGAAACTCTGTTTGCTTATTGACTATATGGTGAGAAAGATAGACAATACAGTGTTCTACAGTGAGACGCTAGAGAGAAGATTTGGGCATATTAGTCAACACCACCTCAGGTAAAAATGCACCTTTTAAAATGGGATTTTACCGGACCGCTGGCCAATTTCATATTTGTTTTAGTATTTTATGCAATACATCTTGTTTTATTTCTTACTGTATAGTTTTGTCTCATGTTCTTTGTTAGAGCAGTTGTAGTTGTTCAGCTGTAGAAACACATCATGTCTGTTTACAGACAGACACACATGTCCTTTACAGGAGAATAAATTGTATTTAAATGTTAATATCTCAAATTAAACACAGTCCCAAACTTTGCCACATCCGTGTTGTTTAAAAAGCATTTAGTGCTGACCAGATTTATCCTGATTTACGTTAGCACTGCTGCTGTACACAACACAGGCAGACAGTGGTTCCCTTTTTTTTTTACATTAAGAACCCCTTTTGTCCCAGGGACCCCTGTCTCACACGATGTTTGCATTTAGATTTTCTATTACAGAAAGTATATGAAAAACACATGACCAAATGGTCATACATTTCGTCATTGGATGGAATTATAGTAACAAGATGTTATTCTCTTTTGTGCTTGGGACCCACTGGACCCCCCATAAGGACCTCTGGGGCCCGGACCCCACGTAGGGGGCCTGGGTTAACCAAGGCTAGTTTAACATCACACCGCTACAACAGGTACCCGTTATCCGGAGCGGACCTAGGTTAGCTACACAGTGAAAGCTAGTTAGCTTTGCAGACAGAAAGTGGGTAAAAACGACCACATTACAGTTCAACTACAGCAGACTTATGGGATGAACTATGATGATTAATTGTGTTAATGATGCAGTTTATGTTAGTATTTGCCGCCCAGTTAAATAGCTAACTCTGTAATGCTAGCGCTAATAAAGTAACAGCAAACTAGTCCTTCCCTAACATCAAGCTAGCTTCTAGCTTGAAGGGTACAACTGCCCCGTGATTTGGGTAAATACTAGAGCATAATTACTCCTAAACTGTTGGTCAACGCTATGGTCATGTCTCATAAAACAACTTAGCAGCAAGCTAATGTTAGATGTGTGCTTTAAAAATGAACACCGTTGTCAGAATAATGCTAGCAGCTAGCCGGCTGCTACACGCTAATTTAGCATCAGCTAGCATCGATGGTAAATCCGACGAAGCCTAATCTGTCACACACGGGACTAAAGCTTAACGTTACGACGAGGCTGAAGTCAGATTTCGGTCGGTAGTTAATGTTCATGTACACATAACTCGCATCGATGAGCGACTGATCCCTTTCGCTATCTAAAATATGCTAAACTATCTTTATAACACATTCGTGAAAGCTTTATTCCATTTGTGGAAATGCTAAATGCGTTTTAAAGAGCCTTTACCCTCTCTGGGATAATGAAGTCTTGATTTAACAAGCCTATATAGCTAGCTATGGATAGTGGTTTTCAATAAGGACCGATCCTATGTGGTCTTCATGCGGACAATTAAATTAAAATGTCCCCTTTTAGCATTGTCACTAATAGAATAAAGCTTTCGTAAATCCCCAAGTGCGTTTCAGAGATCTTAAATGCTTTCTTGCATGTCTAAGACGCTTTTATAACATAGGAAGAGGTGCTAAAACGGAGAAACAGTCGCCCAGCATTGCAAGTTTTGTTGTCTTTAACCTTAACTTCGATCGGAAGCTAACTTCAGCGACGTAACGTAACGGCACTTTACATAGCTATATGGCACGCTGCTAACTGGCTAGCTACGTTAATGGTGGTGATATTTTAAACCAATTAAAGCCATGTCAATTAACGGGATGTGCATGTTGTTTGTGCTTGACCAGCGAGGCCATTTATGTAGCTCATTTGCATTAAGAAGCTAATTATCCCGCTGCTGCTGCTGCTGCTGCTGCTACAGCTCAATGGCTAACGTTAGCTTGCACTAGCAACGCCTAAAAAAGACCGGTGTGTCCCGTTATCCACGTCTTGATCCACCCTGCTTAAAGCTGGCTTTTCTCGTGCTACGTGACCCAAAAATCCAGCAATCGACCGCCTTACACGATACGCACATGTTCACTCCTAAAATATACGCTGTCGGATGGAGAGAAATGCGTCTCTAAATGCACCAAAAGACGTTTTTAAAAAACACTTCAGACTCACTATTCCTTGATGAGCACCATCTTCGTCACCCGGGCTGCGCGTGCGCACTGCGACTGGACACCAGATAGAATTATCAACAAGTTTGTTCCGCCCTCCAGGAACAACCTGATTGGCTGAAAATCCATTACACTGTTACATACATAGACTGTTTATAAATTATATCTATATTTAATATTAACGGTCTATCTATGCTCTCATATGAACATGTTTTCAAAATATTCATTAAAACAGTACGGTTTACGGACATTGATATACTGAAATATATTATGAAATAGATAGTTATACATTTTTTTAAGAGAGAAAAATCACAACAAATACACTTATTCCACATTTGTGAATGTCCGGTGAAGTTTTGGAAAGATTTACTGTTGACTGTAATCCTCCCATTCCAAGAGATATTATTGATTGATTTCCTTATATTGTTAGGCAAATAAACTTTTAAATGCTTCATATTCTGTTGCAATACATCATATTTTATAAACTGACCACAATCTGAATCTAGAAAGTATCTATATAGCAATTCAATGTATGTAGTAGAGTAAAAACTAAAATATTTCCCTCTAAGCGTAGTGGAGGAAAAGTTTAGATCTTAAAATGGAAACATTCAAGTAACCTTATAGTTGCCTTTAAGTGCAGTAATTGAGTAAATGTACTAAGTTACTTTTTTTACTACTGGACTTGAGTGAGTTTCTGCAGAATTATAGATACATTTTACTACTTCTGAAATCTAACCTAAGATTTATTGTTTGTTCATTAAGTGGAAAGAGGCATGATATATGTCATGAAAACAAAACAAGTAAAGGGACATTTTTATTGGTTCAGTTCTTGCAAATTGAGATATTTCTAAATAGGAGTCTGGCATTGCTGTGAAATTGTAGATTATAAAATCACTGACACGCTGAACAGCAAGAAGTAAAAGTACCATGCTGTCAATCACACATAAAATCAAATCTCCAATAAAAAATATCAAAAATCTTTTCCTTAAATCTTCCTTTAATTGTCTTTATAAAATGTATAATAATAACTGGAAAACACAGGTTACTTTACAAAATGAATGACAACCGGTGAGCATTGATAATGACATTTAACAATAATTATTACACAAAAAAACCTCAAGATCATATTCAGGTCAACTTACACAAATATAGCGAGCATTTAGGTCAACAGAAGACGTTCTCCTTCTCTCAGGCGTTCAGTCAACGGACTGGGAGTGCAGTACGTGGAGGCATGGAGACTCATGCGCTCTAGTCAGTCATAGAAACCCATTTAAAGCCAGAGACTCAACATTTCTCTCAGTCATTTATTCGTCCTTCCAGCTCTCTCCAGAAGGCACAATCATCACATTCAAAACATTACCATCCCCTCACACAAAAAGTAGTGATGTGTAAAATCACTGTCAGTATGAATAATAGTCTTCAGCAGGTATTGCTAAAAAAAAAGAAAGAAAACTTGGTAGTATTTAGCTGACAAACGGTCAGCTTCTGTCGTAGCACAAACACCCAAAAAACAGAGCAGAGGATTGGTCCTCTGGCTCTGGGTTCAGCATGGCAAGTATCCCGACTCTTAACATTTAGAGGAGGGAAAGAAATGTCCAGGCGAGAGGAACTTGTATCCGTTCCCAGTGGGAACTTTGATGCCCCCCTTAGAGTTCGACGATGGAGGTGGAGGAGGTTTAGCCTCCAGTGTTTGGTGGCCATTCTGTCCGTCGCCAGTGTTATGATCCCCGGATGCTTCTACCTTTTTGCTGACAGACTCGTGTCTAGGTGAGAGGTTAAGCAAACCCAAAACATCTTTCTGAACTGTACTCATTTTTTTATTCCCAGCTCGGAGTAAAGTGGCCGGGCAGGGCTCCTCGTGTTTCTGGCCAGCGTTGGCCCAGAAGGTTTTTAAATTATGAATCCTCTGGACTTTACGGTCCCGTTTTGGCTGGTTGAGTTCGGGCGTGTTTGCGGGGCTGGAGGAGGCCGAAACGGATCCTGCGGAGGAATAAGAAAAGGCCGGCGATGGGGCGCTACCAGCAGGAGAGCGTGAGGGTGAGATGTGGGTGGTGTAAGGTGAGGGAGGGTATTTCAGTTTAAGCTGAGCCCGCACATGCACATCTGGGGAGACGTCGGGGAAAGGCCAAGCCTGCTCTGTCACAGAGAGAGATGAAGAAGGGGAGGAAGGAGCGGGGCTGTTGTAGCCGGAGCTGATCTTCTGCAGCGACGAGGAGCGGGATGGGGGTTTAGGCCGAATTGGGGGAGGTGTTGAAACCGAAGGGGAGAGGGGTGAAAGATGACCAGTGAGGGAAAGAGGAGAAGAGGAAGCCTTTAGACTCGCCCTACTGGGGGGTCTGCTGAACGCACTGGTCTCAGAGGGCTGGAAGCCTCTTGATCCTCCAGTGGGAGTCAACGTTGGGCTTGTGGGAGAGGACAGCGAAGGCTGCCTGGAATGGGCATCTTCTCGCCCATCCGGCCCCTTCACTGTCTTTCCTCTGATGTTTGCTTTCTGCAGGCTCTCCACAGCTTCCATGTGGCTCTGGGTCTCCTCCAGAATCTTCTGGGCCAGTTCTTGGGGATCCAGCTGTCCCACGGGCCCCGTCCTCTCCTCCTGGGACTTGACCGTGCTGTCTGTCTCGGTGCTCGACTGGTCCGACTCTGAGCTGCTTATCTTCCCTTTCCCGGTCCTCTGAGGATGCGAGCTGCAAAACCAAAAACATTTTAGTTATGTTCAAATATTGAATCGAAATGTGAGCCTAAAAATCAATATTGAATGGAATTTTCTGAATCGTGCACCCCTACTACATATATTGTATAAAATTAAGTTGTATAACAACAAGTTGGACCTACAATAGTGTGTAGGGCAGCCCAAAGCCTTCATACATTCTTTTTTTGCATAGAATACTAAGCTATTAAAATAGCCTACTAATTGTTGGTATGATCTTATTAATCATGTTTCAATGTGAAACATTGAATCCTTAAGATTACTTAGGATGACTACGTTAGCTAAAGGCCAGTAAGCAGTGGGGATTTATATTTGCTAATATGCTTCTAATATGTTGGATTCATGTTAAAACTGTTTATTTGTTAAGACAATAATAATAATTTGGAGGCCCCCCTGCATTGACTCTGAGGACCCCCTAGGGGTCGCATACCCCTGTTGAAGAACCATGGCTTAGACCATAAATGCTATAACTTATAGCTGTCTTTCTCACAATAACATCAAACTTACATTTCCTGCTTGGGCTTGGGGCTGCTGGGGACTTTCAGGGGCAGCGGTGGAGCTTTAATCGGAGATGTTGGCGTGCTGACGCTTCCCTTGGAGGAAATTGTGACAGGGTACCCATGGCGCCCGGCAGACCCTCTCCCAACACCGCCTCTGTCGTGTCTGTGTCCCGCGGGCAGAGGCAGCGTGTCACAGTCCCTCCTCCCTCGTCCTAAAGGCTCGCTGCTTATGATAGAGAACCCCTCGTACTCCTCATCCTCCCTATCTCCCGCCAACCCTCCTCCGTGATTGGTCAGTCTGCCTCTCGACAGGCCGCCCGACGGGCGGTGCTGCGAGGCGTAGAGGCCCCCTCCCCCGCGAGGTCTGTCCGGTTCCTGCTGATGTGAGCGCTGGCTGATGACGTCACTTCCTGTGGGCTCAGGCCGGGACAGAAAACTGAGGGAGGACGCGAGGGAGCTGAGGCTGTAGACGGAGATGGCGTCGCAGGAGAGGTTGTCGGGGCAGCCGGGCGGTAAGAAGGAGGGCTGAGGCGGGTAGCAGCTGAAGGAGAGGGGCAACGAGTGAGGCTGGGAGGCCGACTGGGAGGACGACAGAGACTCCAGGGAGGACGAACTGTCCATGCTCAGGCGCTTCGGAAGCTCTGTGGAGTCTAAACAGAGAGAGGTGTTAGGTTGGAATCGTTCCATTTCACTAAAGTAGTGCATTATACAGTGAATTTGGATATTATTCACTATATAGTCCCTTAAGAAAGACCCACGATGCATTGCTAATTTGAGGATAATTACGTTTTACCACGTTTTTATAGAATCAAGTAACTAATAAAAACTAACGTGATCAGAAAAATTAACTTGAACAAACAGATTGTATTTGACGTGTACTATGATTTCTTTCCTATTACAGCAGCCAGCCACTAGGGGGCAATCCAGATGTTTTGGCTTCCCTAACCCGGTCCAGACATCCAACATGCCATCCTGACTTTGCGTAAACATACACGCTGACTTTCTAACAGTGGCGTGTCATCTGTACGCATTTTGTAAGCCAAAGCTGTATTCATCGGGCGTAAACATACACGCCACTTGGCCTGTTATCTCCACTTGCCGTGTTATCGCGAAAAGAAAGCAAAGGTTTAGTTTAGGAAATGTGACACGCGGGACAAGATCCCCGGTCTCCTGGGAGACAGTCCTGTGTTTTACAACCCAGACTAACCTCCCTACGTGGATTTTTGCCCTTTCATCCTACTCGCTACGGCGTAAATTAACACTCCTTTGCAAGGTAAAATAAGTCAATGGAGGCCAAACGGCGTTGATAAACACGCTAAAAAGTGAGCATGCGTCTTGATAACACACCAATAATGGCGTACGAATTGGAGTGTTTAACACACCAATAATGGCGTACGAATTGGAGTGTTATACATACGCCATTTCATGAAATCAGTCTGAGACATCTGTGCCTGGTTGGAATAGAGACAAGACTTAGTTTTGACAAAGAAAGAAAAAGACAGTTCTGTATTCTTCTCACCAAAGAGTGCCAGGAGAGACTGGAGGGCAAAGTGCATGATGCGCCTGCTGGCCTGCTTTCCGGTCTTCAGCACGACCTCCTCCTGACCCACCTCACAGAGATCGAAACCTGAGAGAGACAGAATGGAACTCAGTACAGTTACTGTAGTAGAACTGTACTAGAGTACAATTTGGGGCACTTTTTCTTCCATTTTATAGTATTTTAAACCTCTAACTCCTGTATATTTCAGAGAGAAATATTGTGCTTTTCACTTCCACTAAATCCTTCATCTCCATCTTTAGATCAGTGATCTTGAACAGGGGGCCCTGGACCCCTTCGAGGTCCTCAGAGTTACTGCAGGGGGGGCCGCCAAATAATTGTTCATTTATTGCAAGTTTCCAAGAAAATTTAAATATCCTATCAATATCCATAATAGCACTGCGCCAAGGTACAACCGCGCCTGGCTTTAAAAGGGAATGGGAGATGACACTCTGATTGGCTGATTGCATGTTACGCCCAAAACACACCTGTGATTATTGAAGACGTTAAGTACAACCCTTTTTAACCCTGCACCTGGCGCAAGGACCCTTTTTTCTGTCATCAAACTCGCAAAAGTGGAAGGGGCACCTGCGCTATGCGCTTCACGACGTGCGCTTAGATCATTAAAATAGGGCTCTTAGTCTTATTATGACATTCATACATGTATTGGTATCTAGTCTGAGCTGTTTGTTGCACTCAGTTTCATTTCAAATTAAAAAGTGAACCTTGGTTGATTCTACCAGGGACTCACCGAGCGCAGCCAGGAACTCGTGGCAGCCTGGAAGCCTCCACAGCTGCACACTTATGGACACTTGGATGGGAGCCAGGGAGAAGTCCTGCTCCTTGTCGCCTGGCTGCAACTGAACCAGCACCTGGTGAAGCTTTGGAGAGGAAATGTGATGCTTCAGCGACTTTGTCTTGTTTCGCAACATCTGAGCTGAGTCACCACGCGTCATTAAAGCAAGATAGATTACATAGCACTAGAGCTGCAAAGATTAAGCCATTAGTTGTCAACTATTAAAGTAATTGACAACTATTTTGATAATTGGTTTGAATCATTTGTTATTAACAATAAGTTAAAGATTTTCTTGATTCCAGCTGCCCGGTGTATGTGCATATGTTGTAGTTTCTTCTCTCCTTTGTGACAGCAAACTGAATATTCTTGAGCTGTGGACTAAATAAGACATTTAAGGACGGTTTGGGGGAAACACTGTTAAACATTTTTCACAATTTTCAGACATTTTATAGACCAAAACAACTAAACCGTCTGGGAAAACCCTGACGAACTCCCGGCAAATTTAAGATTTGCTCTGCAAGTCTGTCTGGCCAAGAGCCTATTTCTAATTTTTCCAAATCGAGGCACCAATCGCAACCGTTGAGGCGGGATTTACGCGAGGACGATAATACAGCGACAGCTAGCAGCTTTTTGTTAATATTCAACATGACGGCCACCCGTTGCTGCTGCCGCTGCTATGTCAGATCGCTGGTCTGATTGGTTGAAGGACTATCCAAATTTGAGCGGCATCCATTGGTGACACCTGTCACTACCCAATATGAGTCGAGTGCAGATTTCAGTCACGCATGCTCAGATTTAAACGGTTTATGGCATAACGTGTCATACTGAAATTTGTGAAATCCATGAAATAATAAACTTTTCTCATTACAAACAATAACAGAAGATGGAAATCATTTAAACAACTTTAAGCTATCCATGCTTGTTTGATTGCTAACGTTAGCTCAAAACACCATTCAACTGACAGCCTTTGTTGTGTTTGATGCTAACTTGTAGCCAATAGTGAACAAACTTCGTTAAGTAGGTCCATTTTTACTGTACTGACATTGTGCATGTGTCACTTTGCGACAAGTAGCATGCTAACAAGAGACTTCTGTAATGTCAATACAGTAAAAATGGACCTACTTAACGAAGTTGGTTTACTGCTAGCATAGCTACAAGTTAGCATCAAACACAACAAAGGCTGTCAGTTGAATGGTGTTTTGAGCTAACCTTAGCAATCAAACAACCATATATAGCTACGTTTCTGAAATAATTTCCATCTTCTGTTATTGTTTATAATGAGAAAAGTTGATTATTTCATGGAATCACAAATTTCACCATGACAGTTATGTCGTGAACCGCTTAAATCTGAGCATGCGCGACTCAAATCTGCACTTGACTCACATCAGGGTGTGACAGACATTACACAAGTCTCTCGTTAGCATCTTGTACGCTACTTGTTGCAAAGGGACGCTTGCGCAACTCACATCTGAGAAACGCACATCATGAGAAAGATCTGGTGTACCAGGCTAAACTAAACCATTAATTAAGAAAAAACTTCAGGTTAATCAACCAAAAAAAACATTATTAGTTGCAGCCCTACATGGCAACCACATCTTTCAGTTTTGTGTGCCCACTGTGATCGTCTTAAACTTTCCTTGAACTCAAAGTGAAACACTTACCATTCCCGCCATGCTTTTAACCGCCTTTGTGAGGTGGGTATGAGAGAGGAGGAAACAGAACTTTACTGGTTTATTCCTGCGTAACTTTTCTGTGATTTTCATGCATGAATGATGACACCTGATGACAGCCATTTGCTATAAAGAGGGCCAAGACTAGCAGAGAAGGATGTAACACAGTAGCTGAATACACAAAGTGACGGCAAAATGAGTTATGTTTTGTCCTTTAAATAAAGCTCCATTTATAGCTGCATGACTAAAAGCAATATCCTTAAGCCAATCAGGAGTAGGGTACAGATATGACCAGTACAGGACATTTTAGATATGTTAGATTCACACTAATAAGGGAAACAACACACACACACACACACACACACACGGATTCAAGGGCACAACTTCACAACGTGACGGTACCTTATGAATCAGCTGTTCTCCTGCCTCAGACACTGTGACCAGTTTACAGAGAGCCTGCAGAGCTGGAGGAGTGAGACCTGAGGATGGACAGAACGTTAATTACACCTCAACCCTTGTATGGTATTTGGGTCAAATTGACCCATTTCCAATTTTTACAAGAAGAAAAATGGTACAAGTATACATATTTTCTACCTAAAAATCAATGGCCCTACCTTACTTTCTGTGATAAACATGTATTCCTGACTCAATTCAGAACATTATTCTGGATATGACCACTTATGTTTTTTTCCATAGTGGATTTTAACATGAATTATGACCTTATGACAAAAAAACAAAACAAATCACACTTCCATTTTTAATTGTGTTCTAGTGATTAGATTGCATTCCCTAAACATATATGTTATCTCAATTGTTTGAAATTGAGATAAAGACAATATTTGTAAATAGATTAAGAAGTAAAATCTTATTTCAGAATTGTTTTTAAAACCCCAAATAAGTCCCGGGTCCATTTGACCCGAAGAGTATGAGAGGGAAAGTGAAGACAACACCAGGGTTAAAGCAGAGATTTCATACAGTATCTTTGTCAGGAATTGAATTTGAATTGTTTAAGTGGCTTTGCCAGACTAATTAAGTAATTGTCCCTGACTAACTAGGGTCTGGCTAGTCCACACAGCATTATGGGATAGGAGAAAAACGTGCTCTGGTTTGGTCAATCACAATCATCATGGGCGGTGCTAAGCGCCAGACGGAGCCACTGCGCCTCTGCAAAATAGCCTCAGGAAGCAACTTGTTTTGGTGGAAGGTGCGTACGTTCAAAGGTTGTTTTAGTCGTGCAACAGAAAACTCAGATAGCTAACTAGACAGATAGTCTAGCTAGCTGTCTGGATTTACCCTGCAGAGATCAGAGGAGCAGGTAACCATATTATACCATATTACCGTATTAATCCACCAGTTTAAAATGCCAACACAAAGGAAGCCCAAGGTAACGGACAACTGGCCTAAATGAGTGAAATCAAGGGAACTTTCTGTCAGCAACAGAGCAATCCCGGAAGGGGAACGTCGAGGATATAGACTAAGTTACAATCAATATTCATATTCACATATCGATGAACTGATATGGTCCGATTTTACAGGTACACGCTTAATGATAATACAGTCTGAATTCTGGGTCCTGGAGAGACTACACAGGTTGTTGTTCTTTCAGTGATTGACACTACGGGCGTAAATCTTCACTGGTGTCATGATTTAATTGATTATTCTGTCAACGATTCAAATCGATTTGATATCACGCTGCATCGCGATGCGTCCACTTCAATATTATTATATATTGCCACACATGGTTTTCATCAACAAATTCAAGCAGTCAGGCGTAAACAGTATGATCAACTTTTTTTTTGTATCTGCTCTTGAAAAAGACACTTCCTGAACGTAGCGGAGTCTGAACACAGCAGACAACAGGCAAAAACATAAAAAGCAGCGAGGTGAAAATTATCAAGTAACAGCAGCTGGCAATAATTGAATATGGTCTGACACTGCATCAATGCAAAGATCGATTTCAAAGCACCTAATTGACACGAGAGACACTTGGAGTAATGGAAAAGCTGCGTTACCGAGCAGGGACTGCAGGGTGGTGCTGCACTGTTGCAGCCGTTCCCCGGGGTCTGAGGTGGGGAAGAAAACCGCCGCAGGGAGACCAGCACAGCTGCCAGAGAAGTCTAACCGGAAACCCACGGCAGACAGGAGGGCCTGCCACCCGGGCACCCCACCCACCTGCCCCAGAGGAGAGAGAGAAGACGCATGGGCGTTGATAGAGCAGACACAGAGGCGGACATTTAAAGACAAAGAGACAGAGAGATGACAAACACAAACCTTGTTCTCGACGCTTTGTTGCGACGTGTACATCGCATTGCAATGGCCACTCTGAATGCGCTGCAAAGACTTCTCAACCTGCAGGGAGAAAGTTCAAACCAGGTGGATTAAAACACACAGGGGCAATTCCAGGGGTGGCACAGGGGCAGGGCCGGCGATTGCTATAGGCGAACTAGGCGGTTGCCTAGGGTGTTAAATGTCTTGGGGGGTGCCCTCTAGTGTCGCCCTTAGGCCTGGGTCTACTTCCCATTAATCATAGAATGACAAGCAGAGTAAAACATGTTCATTAAACATGATCATCCTGCGGCGCTCCCTCAGCCACACGCTTACTTGCCAACCTGATTAGATTGAATTGATGATTACTGTCCATTTGCTAATTGATTTAGTTTGAATCTCCTGGGACGCAACGTTTCCAGTCTATGGGTCAGAATCAAACCCACGGAGCTCTGAAGCAGACCTGTGCGTCGCTTAGTGTCCACTTGCCTTCCCCGTCTGTGCCGCTTTATGTTTATCTACTACTACTACTACTTTATCTACTATATCAGCACAGCAATCACGTAATGAACAGCAGGCTATGGTGCATATATTCTGAAATATTGGGACTTTATTCTGCCTATTATAATTTTCTTTTTCTCAAAATATTACAACTGGGATGAGTTATATTTTGAATGTGCACAAAGTTTTGAACATGAGCAGAAATCTTGCTCAAACACATCTGAAATATATCAGTCTAGGGGTTTAATTCATTAAAATGAATGCATGTATCATAGAGATGAATAATTGTTAAGTGCACATATAAGGAGGTTACTTCCCCAGCAAAAGATGAAAAGAGGAGGGAAGAGTAACTGATGCTTAGGTTACATGTGCTGAGGTGCTGACTCAGATATAAAATTAGAAAAGTCGATCTACAGGAGAATAAATAGATGGACGTAATGCCTAAGAGCCTTTCTGGAATATTTTACCATTATGTTTTTATATTTGGATTGTAATCTACAGCATGTTTCCCTTTACATAAAGATATTTCCAGCATGCATATATTCAGAAAAATGTAGAGATTAAGGGTTTGGCTATCATTAATGAAAATCGGCCAACTTGAGGGGCAACACGAGGCATGTATTTGAAAATATCACTCAACGCAATCGGATGACACTACGATCAATTCTTACTGACTGATTCCGGACTTTGATAGTTCCAGCGGGGCATTTTGGACCTTAATTTTTGTAGGACAGCTGAAGACATGAAAGGGGAGAGAGAGGGGGAATGACATGCCGCAAAGGACATTTTATTTTCAGATATTCTGAAAAAGGAAACATGCAACACATCCATTTGTGACGCTAATAAGTGACCTTAAGAGGCACATGAACAGAAGTCCAACTGAACGCAGTAGGAGTTCCTGATGTGGGGTGATGTGCCCTAGAATGTGATTTACAGCATTTTGGGGATATCAGCATGCTCTACTGGAGATCTGATTGATGGAGCTGGGTGTATACTGTACAGAATGTGTATTGATTTAACATAAAAGTATAATTTTTTTTTTCAGTAGATGGGAAAAAGGATGCATCAGAATGTGCAGAAGGACAGAGGGAAGAAAACTTGCTGAGAAAAGCAATAACTGGTGACTGCTGATCATGAACTGGGAGAGGGGATGCAATGCAGTGATGGACATCACATTTTTGAGCACTCTCGTTGGACTGTACAGGGCTTCCCCCCCAAACACTGTATCCAGTTCTCCTAATACCTCCATGCTCTGGAACTGGAACTACTCATACACACATACAGTGCGTTTGAACATAAATTTTGTTAAAATAAAATAGCGAAATAGTAAAATAGGGAGTAAATTCCTGCTTGAATCAATGCGTAAGCTCTAACATGGTGTAATGATTTTATATTTAATTACAAGTAACCTATAATATTACTGCTGAAAACTGGAATGGAATAGCTACACCTATTCTTTCATTTAGGTGCAATGCTGTGGGCAAAACATTTCTACTTATCCCATTCTGAGGCTGCATCACCATGTAGTTAACAGAATTAATTAATCAGTCATTTCTTTTTTATGGCTCTCAGTGGTTTGTGGCCAGGGACCACTATGAAAACAATTAGCTCAGTGGTGGTAGCTCAGTCCGTAGGATGTTGGGGTGGGAACCGGAGGGTTACTGGTTCAAGTCCCCATACGGACCAAAGTATGGTGGTGAACTGGTAGCTGGTAGAGGTGCCAGTTCACCTCCTGGGCAGTGCCAAGGTGCTCTTGAGCAAGGCACCAAACCTCCAAATGCTTGGGGGCGCCTTTCAAAGGGCAGCCCCCCCCACTCAGACATCTCTCCATAAGTGCATGTATAGGTACTGAGCATGTGTGTGTAATTCAGAACTGTCACATTGGGTTGTCATAATGTTATAGGTCTTGTCCCTGATAAATAAACATTAACAGAAAAGTTCAATTAAAGATGCACAACGCCACACTGACAAGGTGTAAGAGCACTCTGAGGGCGTCCCGGGCCCTCTCTGGGTACTGCAGGATCTCCGCCAGGGCTTGTCCAACCAGCGACATGGGGCTGTTCAGCTTCACATCAGTGCCAATCAGCATGTGCCCTGGAGGAAAACACACACGTACATGCACACATTTAAACACTAGATTGTGTAATTTTTGCTTCTCTTTAGAGAGTTAAAGCTTTAATGTAACACAGGTTGAGATTCTCTCTGCAAAGAAATGATAAGAGAGGGACCCTTTTTCTGCTGTCAAAGTAGCAAAAGTGTATTTGGACACGCTATAAATTCACCTGCGCCATGCGCTTCACACCGTGGGCTTAGATCGTTAAAATAGGACCCCGAAGCTGTACTGTCCTAAACTGTAAAATCTAGCAATAAATAGAGGACCCTCTTTGTGTGTGCGTACGTGCAAACCGTGTCCGTGTTCTTTCCAATATCTCGAGAACTGTTCATCCAATCTACTCCCCACTTGGCTTTCTGGGTGCCTAATGAATTTAGGGGTTGGAACTTGAAGCAGTTTAAACAGCGTTGGATATTAATCAATTGTGAATAAAAATAAACAACCGCAAAAGGTTTAAAAAAAAACAAAAAACGCTGCGATAATGCTGTGTTCACTTCTTCCACGACTACCCTGAGCCCGGTTTGAAGTTAGCTCTTAAAGTTTAAAATGTGCTCGCTTAGCATTTTGCTGAGAGGAAACTAACTTGTAAACAGCTAATCAAAAGCAGAAAGGACTTGATGTGATTTCAGATCAGTCAGGTACGAACACCACACCACACACTTACACTGAGAGAGAGAGAGAGAAAGTTTGGCGAGTGATGACAGCAGAAGTGGAGGTGGGGCCAAATAAAGCAAAGCATCAGAGACTTGAGGTGAAATAAGCGGCGGTGGCTTTGGCAGAGAAGAAGAAGAACAGCTGGCCATTTCTGATGGCCTAAATAGACGACATATGTTGGCTAGGAGAAGCAGAATGTGGAGCATGAAAGCAGCTCTAGATGAAAGCCTCAACGGGCTCACAGGCTGTGGACGACACACAGTAGTGCTTTGTAAAATCTTTGCTATATTTCAGGCACTTTACATGCAGTACTACCCACATGTAAACTTGCAGCTGCTGTTGTGACCATTTATCAGTTTTTTTTCCTCAAGAATATCGATACAATACCGATTTTGGGCTCAGAGGTTTGACACTTGTTCTCCTGATGAAGAGCTTCATGGTATGGACAGGCGGAGTGGGCGACTACCCACAGTCCAGGGCTCAGGGGTGGAACAGGCCCAGGACTTGGGCTTAGCACCGCAGCTCATTTTCCCCCCTTGGTTAGTTGGTGGAGCGTCAGATGGTGCGTAATATTGTCAAACCATTCTCAAAGCGGTTGGTGTGTGTTGGTGTTTGCTCACCGGCCCAGTTGGAGGGGTGGGAGAAGTGCTTGCTGCTCTGCAGGGTCTTCATGGCCTCGGTCAGAGCTGCGCTGGCTTTGGTCCCGTTCAGAAGCGCTGTGTACAAGGTGTGTGTGAAGAGTTTGGAGGCAGCTACCGGTACAGGCCACAGAGAGACACACACACACTGGACCCCTGCAGCCAAGAAGGCCCGGGTCAGACCCACCACCCCGTCTGCTGTCACCCTGCTGCTGGACTCCGGGTACAACCTGAGGGGACAAGGAGACAAAGGTCAGGTGGAACCGTTCAGGCTTTGCAGTGTTTCCCCTAAGAACTCTTCCTTTTATATCGCACATTTTCAATATCTTTAGTTTTCTATTTTGTTTTTCCTACATTTGCACTTCTACTACTATTATTATTATTTTGTATATATGTATTACTGTATTGCATATGTAACTTCTTTTTTAAGTTTTTTAATTGTTTATATTACTTATCCTTTCAACTTTATTTGTATGTATTTCTTATCTTCTATATATTACGTTGTTGTGTGTGTCCTTAATGCACAGTTGGCTGGAGAGAATTGTAATTTCGATTGTTCTGCATGTCTGGAATTGGAAATAAACTTGACTTGATTGTACAAGTAATTTGGATCGTGCAACAAGGCAGGTCTGCTTGGTTCTTTCGGAGAATGATGTAAAAACGTACAAAGGATCTGTTTACAGCATTTCCTCTCTAACTGGGAACAACTGGTCTGTGGACGAAGTACACACAGAGATAACATTTGAAATAGCCCACGTTACTGTATTGTGTGAACGGTTGATTTAATATTCTATGTGGCGTTTTCTTTTGCTGGGTGCAAATGTTCCACCAAAACAACTTCCTTCCTGAGACTCTTCTGCAGAGCCGCCGTCGCTGGGTCCGCACCTAGACTGTTTTTTTTCTCCTATCCCAGAATGCATCTGTGGTGTAGCCAGACTGTAGAGACTAAGCTGGGGGAAACTCTGGGACTTTGTATGTTGTTTGTAATCTGTGTCAAAGTTATACCTCAGAACCACCAGTTTGACGTTCAAGCACAGGTCCAGGATATCAGCGGCAGTAAGGAGGAAGTCATGAAGTGACGGACTGTCACACACACTCTCCGCGTCACACACACTCTCCCCGTCCTCGCTGGTTTCATCCTCTCCTCTGAGTCTCTCTGGGCTGCTGTGACTCTTTGCAAACAAACCCTTGACGTTTCCATTGCGACCCGCGGTCTCGCCGGACGTCGACCCCCCACACGGGGACTTCTCCCTGGGTCGCCCGCCCGCCCCTTCGCCCCCAGCATGCTCTTGGCTGGGGGCGAGAACCAGCGCGGCGAGCTTCCAGGAGATATGGGTGGCAAAGTGAACGCACTCGGCCTGACTCAGAGCTGCGAGCACGCGCTCCTTTGTGGCATTGGCTCCCGTCAGGGGGTGACATCCCAGCTGTTCCCCCAGCCACAGAGCTTCATCTTGGGCTGAAGGTAACGGGCCCCACAGCCAGCGGTCCATCACTGAGGGGGGCAGGCGAGGAGCCCCGACCACTGCAGCGACTGAACCTCCATCTGCGCAGAGCAAGGGACCCCTGCGGCGGGGAGGAGGCTGTGGGGACAAATCAGATTATCAGATATGGCTTTACAAATTCACAGAGATAAAGACATTTTTCTACAGTTTAAGGTGCCAAAAAAAAAACTTTATAAATAAAATAAAAACATCACTGTGACTTCAACACAAAATCTGAATATTCTAGGAGAATTTTCACGAACTAAAGATGAATTGAATAATCGATAAGTTGTCAATTAATACATTAATTGCCAACTATTTTGATAATCGGATAACCAAATTCTTTGATTCCACTCCTTAAATGTGAATATGTCCTAGTTTCTTCTCTCCTCTGTGACAGTAAACTGAATATCTTTGAGTTGTGGCCAAAACAAGACATTTGAGGACGTCATCTTGGGCTTTTGGGAGACACTGATCCACATTTTTACCAATTTTCTGACATTTCATGGACCATGAGAGACAATGAAAATAATTTATTTTGCAGCCCTACAATGAAGTAAAAAATATATGATTTGCAGACCTTGATTGGGGCTCCCAGGCTGCTTAAAGAAGGAACCGAAATGAGGCTGAATCTCTCATAAAGGTACTCGTTGGAGGAGCTTCCTTTGAGCAAGGCGAATGGGATCAGGTACAGCTCCCCCTCCAGCACTAAGACCAGCTGTCTGTGTCGGCCCACGGGCCCACTGCTGTGCATCAGGCCCTGGAGACCAGGACAGAAAGACCCAGTTAAAAGAAAGCAGAAAATAGGAAATGCTTAATAGCATACTAAAAAACACACACACACACCCCTTCCATTGGTGCTATGAGTAAGTCGTAAAGGGCTCGTAGAGGAGGTTTGCTGATGTTGCCAGGCCGGTACGGAGGAGATGATGAGCTGTCCTTCACCGGAGACACTGTGGCGCTGTATAGACTCGTCATGCTCCGACAGCTTCTGTTAAAAAAAACACAAAGAACAGATATTAAATACACATGTTTAGACAGTTTGACAGCATAGAAATAACTACAGTTATGTTAGCAGCTCTGTCACAGGCACAGTGGTGCTTAGAGGGAAACATGCTCACAATGACAGTGCTAACATGCTAATGTTTATCAGGTTTAATGTTCACCAAGTCCACCATCTTAGCACGCTAACAGTAGCTATTTAGCACTAAGAACTAGGGCTGGAGTCGCCAATGTTTTCCCAAATCGCTTCGATTCTGATTTACAAAGCCCCGATTTGATTACATTTCCTTTTGATTTAATATCAATTAGCTTAGGGAAGTTTCAGTTACAATTCCAATTTTGTAAGTTTACCCTCATGTTGTCCATGGGTCAAACTGACACGTTTTAAGTTTATTTCTTTTTATCACAAAAAATGGGCCGTCGAAAAAATTGCTGAAAATGTCAACATTAAAAATTACACATTGGGCACCCAGATAGCTCAGTTGGTAGAGCGGGTGCCCATATATAGAGGTTTACTCCTCAAAGCAGTCGGCCCGGGTTCGAATCCGGCCTGCGGCCCTTTGCTGCATGTCACTCCCCCTCTCTCTCCCCTTTCCTATCTTCCGCTATCCTGTCAATTAAAGGCCTAAAATGCCCAAAAAATAATCTTAAAAAAAAAAAACATTAAAAAACTTTGAAAAAAAACATCAAAAACGTTAAAAAAGCACCCAAAACATTGAAAAAGGGACAAAAATGTAGAAAAAGCAATAATAATGTTGAAAAGAAGTGACCAAAATGTTTATTTCATGATTTCATGGTCGGGAAGACAACAACTAGCAAGTGTGCCCTGGGCTTTCAAACAAATTGAACATATTGCTCAAACATACATGGTGACAAAGCAGATTTGGGGATATTATTAATCTGTGTAAGATTACTTAAAAATAGATCGAGTTTTAAATGGAGTTATTTAATGGATTATTTTAAACCAAGTCCTACTAAAAACAAAGTGCAGCCGAGGATTATGGTAATGTCATCAGTTTTGGAGGTATTTAGCCATAAAAGAAAGAAAGATAGATAGATAGATAGACATATAGAGAGAGAGAGAGAAAGAGAGAGATATTGATCCCAACAAAATGGGAAAAAATAGTGCTACAGCGGCAAAATCAATCACACAATACAGAATATAAATATAAATGAAATACTAGGATACAAGTTACATACATTCAATAAACATGAAATAATAATAGGATAAAATACAAGCGCAAATATTGGAATATTTATAAGTATACAAACCAAAGTATTGGACATACTACAACATTTTGACCTGATGATGGCACAAGAGAAAAAGTGAAGTGAAGTTATTACAGTTCATCCTGAGGTGAAGATGAATTCATGTAATAAATTCCATGGCAATCCACCCAATATTACAAATGTTAGATATTTCAGTCAAAACCACAACCATGAACTTCATGGTGGGGCTATAGGAAAAGTCAGAGGCTCACCGAAGTCGGTAGGATTCATCCTCAGGGGAACATGAACGTCAGTACACAACTTCATTGTAATCCATCAAATAGTTGTTAAGATATCTAGACAGAAGTAGTGATGGGACCAACCATCCGACCAACGTTGCCAGGTCAGATGCATGACTAAAAAAATAAACAATCAAAACTAAAGGCCAAAGTCGGACCTGTTGAAGAGGTTATTTCTGGACACCATGCGGAGGTATCCCGTGGGGTCGGTGGCTGAGGTCAGTTTGTTGTTCAGCTCCTCAAACTGTTGCTCTAACAGATCTCCGGCTTCACTCTCCGTCTCACTGCTGGAGCCGACTCTGAGGAGCAGACGGTAACACACACATAGGTAACACACAGGTAACACACACAGGGAACACACACGGGTAACGCACATGGTAACACACACACACACACACACACACGTAACACACACACACACACAGGTAACACACACAGGGAACACACACGGGTAACACACACGGGTAACACACACACACACACACACACACACACACACACAGGTAAGACACACGGTAACACACACACACACACACACAGGTAACACACAGGTAACACACACAGGTAAGACACACGGTAACACACACATCCCAGGTAACACACACACACGCACACACACAGGGAACACACACGGGTAACACACACAGGGAACACACACGGGTAACACACACGGGTAACACACACGGGGAACACACACAGGTGAAACACACGGGTAACACAAACAGGTAACACACACGGGTAACACACACAGAGAACACAAACAGGTAACACACACAGGTAACACACACGGGTAACACGCACAGGTGACACACACGGGTGACACACACGGGTAACACACAGGTAACACACACAGGTAACACACACGGGTAACACAAACAGGTAACACAAACAGGTGACACACACGGGTAACACACACAGGTAACACACAAGGGTAACACACAGGTAACACACACAGGTAACACACAAGGGTAACACACAAGGGTAACACAAACAGGTCACAACACAGGTAACACACACGGTAACACACACACAGACCGCAGTAATCAGTACTGCAAACATGTCACTAACCTTTTCAGCAATAAAGGTACATTTGATTCAGAACACATAGGTTGTTTTCTTCATTAACATATAATCTTCTATTTTAGTTGAGATGACTTATGCTACATGTGTTCCTTTAGAAATGATTAAACATCAACGTGATTCTGTAACGTTTGTTGAACAGTGATGTACTGTAGTTTAACAGCAGCACAAACAGAAAACAGTCAGTGAGTCATTATTATTATCAAATTATTGATATTTTTGCTTGAAAAAATTACGGATTATCAAGAAATTCAACTAACTTCCTACTGATGAACTAATTGAATAATCAATTTATTCTCCTGCTCTAATATAACATCAGTCCAGAGATTATAAAGCCGTGAACACCATGCTAACGTTGGTCTTAAGTACTCGGATCTTTTACTTAAGTAAAAGATCTATGATGCAGAAATACTATTAAAAGTCCTGCATTCAAAACCTTACACAAGTAAAAGTAGCAAAGTATTAGCATTGAAATATACTTATAGGTAAACAAAAGCAAACATACCTATTTTTATTATCATCATTATATTATATTAATTAGCATTTTAGAATTTATATGATGTTACTGGGTCATATTTTATCATTTTATATTTTGTAATGTTGCAGCTGGTAAAGGTGGAGTAAATTTGAGTGACTTTTATATACTGCTGGGTAGATTACATCATAATGTATTACTTGATTCATAATTATATATTAAATCATATTTGTATTAATAATCTGAATCTGCAAAGTAACAAAAGCTTTAAAATAAACAAAGTGGAGTAGAAAGTACAATATTTCCCTCTGAGGATAAAGTGGCAGAAAATGGAAATGCTCAGGTTAAGTACCTCAGGGTTGTACTTTAGTCTGTACAATACTTGAGTAAATGTACTTAGTTACATCCCACCACTGCACAGCAGGATCTAATCTGGAGTTTGCTAACATTAGCCACCGCAAGCTAGTGGTCATAACCACTGGCACTACTAGGACGACCATGTGTATTCACTGTTCCATTATCTTTATTATGACTGTTATTGCCACTGTGCATTGCCTTCAAATTGAATTGAACTACAGACCCTGGTTGTGTTGAATTAATCACTGATGTGGTTAACTGCTTATGAATCCACTTTACATTTGCAAAGAGAAGAAATGTGTTATTTCTTAAGAGTATTCTTTAATTGATAGGATATAAAGACAGGAAAGGAGGGGACGACACGCAGCAAAGGAACCCTGGCCGCCGCCATGGACTCAGCCTATACGGGGCGCACGCAAATAATGTTTAATTCTTCTTTCAAAAGTTACATAAACTCACTTTTTAAAGCAAGTTAACATGCTGGCCGGGACACCTCTTTAAGAGAATGAGGAGAGCCTCTTTACAGAAATGAATCACAGCACTCAGGCTCTGTGCGCTCGCTGGACTCATGGCCATCAGAAGCTGCCATTAGCAGAGGCCATTACTTTTAATGGAACTCTCTGGAGGAACCTTTCACAGTTCAGGGAGATTTATTTGTGTTAAAATAGCAGTTTCTACATGCTCAAGGGGAGTAAAAACTCCACCGCTGGGCTGGAAAAGCATTTTAATGCTGCATACGTGCAAATACTTTTCACGCTGTGGATGAGCGGAAGTCAGAATAGTCAGAGATAATTGGAGGAGGCTCCATGCTCGCCGCAGCTTTACACACACACACACACACACACACACACACACACACACACACACACACACACACACACACACACACACACACACACAGTGCATCTCACTATCTTTGAGGGGACCCACCATTGACATAATGGATTCCCTAGTCACTGACACTAACCTTAACCATCACAACTAAATGCCTGACCTAAACCCTCACCCCCACCCTAACCACAACCTGATTCTAACCCTGATCCTAAAACCAAGTCTTATTCCTCAAACAGCCCTTTAAAGTTGTGGGGTCCAGCATTTTGGCCCCACAAATCTGTCCGGACCCCACAAGTATACTGCATTCCCGGTGGTTGGACCCCACGAATGTAGTTAAACAAACACACACACACACATACACACACACACACACACACACGTCTTTTATAAAAGGCTCTGTTCAATGAATAGCTGCTGGCTACAGTCACCCCGCTCTGCAGTGGTTTCCACAGAAAGTTGAGGCGTAGTTTGTGTGGGGGAACATTTGCTGACACAACACACGGCTATGATTTACAAAGCGGTGCCAACCAAGGCCTGAAAGTTGCGGGCGGGATAATTGAACGTAAGGAAATATGGCAGCAGCGAGCAGCAGAAAAGGGAAGACGGATGACACGCAGCATGTGGCTACTCTGTCTTCTTTTGCTCACTTGCCTCCCTTTGTGTTTTAATGAGCGACAACAGCTGCTCTGAGAGGCTGTACACGCTCGCTATGATGACGCCAACATGCTGATGTCAGCACAGGCGTAGTCTCTCATTGCCAGACCTTCATCCACAGCGCTGTGGATGAGGTGTCAAAGGCTGTGGAGAGGTTGACCTAGGGCTGGGCGATATGGAGAAAATCAAATATTGCGATATTTTTGACCAAATACATCGATATTGATACGATATTGTAGTGTTGACTATTAGTGCCCTCACAAATTTTTTATCAGAATGGGATTTTTGATAAATAATCATCAGTAATGTGGATATATTGACTAAGTGGGTAAAATAAAATAAGGAGTAGTTACAACAGTCTGGTAAGTTCAGAAAATGACATCACTTTACTGTAATGCAGCCTTTAAAACCAAGAAAAAACACCACTTATGCCATATTATGTAGGATATTACGATCCAAAATCTAAGACAAACCCTAGTCTCATATCACGATATTGATATAATATCGATATATTGCCCAGCTCTAGGTTGATATACAGTATATGTATGTATATGTGTGTTGTCTGTAGCTGCACCTAACTAATTTCCCCTTGTGGGCATAAATGTTGGATGTAAATAAAGATGCTGAATTGAATGGATATGTCATACTTTTATCATTTTATTATTATTCCTCATGCATTAATGTAAAATCAGGATTTTAATGTAGGAGTTGGTGGAGCTGGAGCTCATTTTGAGCTGTTATCTAATGATTATTTTCATTAGGGATTGATCTGCTGATTACATTTTCTATTAATGACAGATTAAAATCAAATCTTCTTGCAAAGTAAGTGACTGAGAGAAACAAACCTGCTGTAGTGGCTGTCCACTCCGAGGGCCTCTCGAGCGTTGCAGATGTACTGCTCCAGAGACAGGGGGCCTCCGCCTGCTCCTCCTCCTCCTCCACCCTGTGGGCTCCCACCACCACCATCATGGAACTCCTCCAGTCCGGACTCGCCCAGATACACCTCGTTAAACTTCACGATACCTGGCGTAGCATTTCAGGAAGAACATGAGTGAGTTAGTGCCCGCTGCAGTGTTCTCAAGACTACTTTGTAAAGCTCTCCGTCTTGTTTCGGTCTCGGAGGAAGAGGACTCTGGATTTTATTTACAGGTATTTCACTGTGTATTGTCTGATTTATATGTCATTACTGTGATTGGATGTAAAACGTCCTGCTTCAAACACAACCACTTAATTTACTCATATGTAGTTTTGACAGTTGGGACCACCTAAAAAATGTCATTGGGACTTAGTTAGAAAGCTTAAAGAAAGGTAAGCATGAGCGATGCCAGGGATACTAGCTGGCTAACGTTTTCATTCTGCCTCTCTACCAAAACTCTTCAAAATCTCTACCCCCCCCCACACTCAGAACGATTTAGCAAATATCAGCTATACATATTAGCTAGTTTTGTATATACTGTATGGTTCAGGGATCTAGTTTCAGTGTTTTGGTCTTGGTCTTGTCTCGGGCTCACCCCCTCAAAGTCTTGTTCAAGTCTCAGTCTCAACCCCTCAAAGTTTTGGTCTTGTCTTTGTCTCAATCCCTCAAATTTGTGGTCTTGTCTTTGTCTCAATCCCTCAAAGTCTTGGTCTTGTCTCGGGCTCACCCCCTCAAAGTCTTGTTCATTTCTTGGTCTCAACCCCTCAAAGTCTTGGTCTTGTCTTGATGACTTGGTTTCGGTGGTCTTGACTACGACACTGGCAAACTGTGTACATTAGGGCTGCAACTAACAGTTATTTTCATTGTCGATTAATCTGTCAATCATCTTCTTTAATTTATCCATTAGTTGTTTGGTCTTCAAAAAGTCAGAAAATGGTAAAAAATGTGGATCAGTGTTTCCCAAAGCCCAAGATGACGTCCTCAAATGTCTTTTTCTGTCCACAACTCAAATACATTCAGTTTAATGTCACAGAGGAGAGAAGAAACACATTCACATTTAACAAGCTGGAATGATTGAATTCATTCAGAAAACATACAAAAATGATTCAAACCACTAAATCCATTATGAAAATAGTTGGCGGTTCACTTTAATAGTTGACAACTAATGGATTAATCATTGCAGCTCTAGTGTGTATGTGTCCATTTGTATGTATGTGTGTGTGTAAAGGCTGTACTTAATAGTAGGCTCTGTGAGGCCGGGTTTGGGGTTTGAAAAACTGGGACAAGGTCTACTTTAAAGCTGGTCGTGCAGTTCAAAATTGCTCCAAACTCAGTATGCAGGGCATATTTTGGGAAATATCTTAATTATTAACAAGGCTAAAAGTCTAAAGCCCTCTGCAGTGTGGGGATCCTAGAAGCTGAAGTGTTTACTGCAAACCTAAAATGCAAAAGTGATCAGGCTACAAATGTGTAGATCCCTTGAGGGAGGCCTGAGAGGAAAAGGCCATTTGGACATTAAGGTCAAAAAGTGAAAATTCAAAGGCTTTTTTCCCTTTGGTGCACAAATGTCCTCAAATGTCATGACTGTAACATCATGAGATACGTGCACACATGGCTGACATTTCGGACTGAGGGTAGCCCAAAAGAGGAAAGATCATGGGGAGTCCAAAATAAAAAGGGTTCATCCACTGAGGAGAAGAAGTGAGCGCAGTTAATGTCACAGAAATAAACTCATTCGATCTTTTTGGGGGGGTATTTTAGGTGTTTATTTGTGACAGGACAGATTAGATATGAAGGGGGTAAGAGAGGGGGAACGACATGAAGCTGAGGGCCCCAGGTCAGACCCAAACCCACGTTGGAACATTTTCTTCTGAACAAATTTGAGTTTTAGATTCAAATTTGTTAATGTAAATGTGCTGTATTTAATGAGGATAAAACCCTGGAGATGTTTCATCTGGTTTTGGGGGGGTCCCGAGGTTTTGCCCTGATGTTGGCAATATAAGTCATGAAATAAGATTTACTACAGGTTAGTTATTTTACCAGGTGAACAGAGCATTTCCTCCAAGACTGTGGTGTGTGTGTGTGTGTGTGTGTGTGTGTGTGTGTGTGTGTGTGTGTGTGTGTGTGTGTGTGTGTGTGTGTG
>NC_048422.1:22981469-22999545 GCF_013103735.1 Etheostoma cragini | reverse complement strand
GTGTGTTTGTGTGTGTGTGTGTGTGTGTGTGTGTGTGTGTGTGTGTGTGTGTGTTTGTGTATACCTGTCCCTGGAGCTATGAGCCAGCTGTACAGAAAGCCTCCAGCCAGAGAGTAGTAGAGCACCATGGCCCTCTGACCGTTGACGGTCTCCAGGATGTGCTCCACGGTAACCGGGACGTACGGGTCGGCGCTCGCTGCTAGCTGACTCCCTTTCTGGCGTTCGACAAGGAGGTCGGCGAAGGCTCGCGTTCGCCCTCGCTCCGCTATGGCCAGCGCCTCATCGTGCCGGCCTGCGACGCACGGTAACACACAAGATGTCAAATGAGCATTACGGTCTCTGCAGGTTTCACATGGTCAAATTTAAGACTGTTTAAGACCATTATGAACGAAATTTAAGACCTTTATTACAAGATCCCTAAATTCAGTTTCAGTTTTCCTGAAAATACAGAATTTTCCTGATAATCCGTTGTCTGTGGTACAATACGAAAGAGACTGGCACATATAACACGTATGGCCCTATTTTAACGATCTAAGCGCACGGAGTGAAGCGCCTGGCGAGGTGTGTTTTAGCCATAAAACCAATCAGCCAATCAGAGGTCATCTATCATTCCTATCAAAGCCAGGTGTGTTTCTAGCTTGGTGCATGGCTATTATGATGGCGGATTTGCACCATAATGTTTTTATTTGTAATCCTCTCCATGTGTGTGTGTTGCTGTGTGTCCCTGTGTGTGTAACAAGCATAGTGTGTGCGCGCTGTGCACGAGCCAGGGCACATTTTTACTAATGCACTGTTAAAATCTCCATGAAATGCTGCGTTATTGACTTTAGACCAGGTTTTTGTTGGTCAATGGTGCGATCACATCCCACTGCCAGTCTTAAAATAGCAAAGACACCGCGTCGGGCTTGCAAGATAGGGCCCAAGAGCTGATTGGCTGCCAAATAAGTTGCATGTTGGTCTCATTTACAGCAGTGTTATATTTGAAATCCAGAAAGAATGAACTACAACACCATGGGACCAAAAATAAGAGTATTTATTTAAGACCTAGAACATAGTAATACTTCCACAAATTTAAGACTTTCAAGGCCTAAAATTGTGTTGTGTTTTTAAGACTTTTTAAGACCCCCGGAAATCCTAAAATTAGCACTCAGACACCAGGTGATAATTTGTGCATCACTAACACAGGCATAGAGAGAGAGAGAGAGAGAGAGAGAGAGAGAGAGAGAGAGAGAGAGAGAGAGAGAGAGAGAGAGAGAGAGAGAGAGAGAGAGAGAGAGAGAGAGTGTGAACATGAGAAAATTAAGGTGAGAAAACTGATTCCCATATCAGGAGGAGCGGACAGTTAGTTCACCTAGGCTCACGAGGACTCTCTGGAGAGCCTGGTACGAGCTGGTTTGCAGGTCAAACAGAGAGAGCTTGTTATCCGTGCTGTGCTGCGTCTCGTGCCGAATCGCCTCGAACAACACGGACGCTCTGTACAACTGTAACACCGAAGACACAAACACACATCACACAGGTTGCTGAAGAATTACATGTTCACATCACATGAGTGCGCATGTACGAAACACATTGTTTTAAACAATTGCCCCCGGTGCTGCGCATCGGAGTGTGTATGTGTGAGTGTGTATCTGATGAGCAGGTGTGTAGATGTGTGTGAGTGTGTATCTGATGAGCTGGTGGCACTTTGTACGGCAGCCCCAGCCACAGTGTATGAATGTGTGTGAATGGTGAATGTTTCCTGTAGATGTAAAAGCGCTTTGAGCAGTTGTTAAGACTGGAAAAGCGCTATATAAATACAGCACATTTACATTAACATTTAAAGCGGGAGGAAGGATTTCAATATTTCTGAGGAGAGAGGGTGTGGTTGCATTACTAAGCACTAGGGGGCACTACAGATACACAACAATCTGAAGAATGAGGACGTTCTGCTTCTTTTCTTTTCTCTCTGTCAGACTGGGAAACTGAGCTAAAGCTGGAAGGTTACGCACAAACACACATGGTGCCAAAACTAGTACTTGTGTTGGCTTTGAAAGCATGGTACGATGTGTACTGTATGTATTTGATGTGAGAACTTGTAGAACGAAAATCTGAACCTGCGTGATAACATTTTCTCTCAGTTTCATCTTCCACGGTCAGATTTTTCTTCCTACAAGCGCTCACGTGTTTTGTTTTCTTTCTCTCTGTGACTTCACATTCAGCAAGGGCCACAACTATTATTTGCATTAATTAGTGTTTCCCTGCTGTTACAAGGTTTAGGTGCAGCACCTCAGGCCTTTTGGGCAGCACCTAAGCCGAAACTTAAAGACGTTTCTTAGATCTAATGATTATTTTTGGACTTTTTGGGTTATTTTTGTATGTGCTATAGCTTTTCCAACGTTTCAGACTCAGATGTGGTGATAATAGTGTGAAAATTGTGCAAAATGACGTGAAAACTACCACTAAGAAAATAAAATGACCAAAAAGCGATAAAACTACAGCGACACATTTTCTTGAGGAAGGACGCCTAAACGCACGCCCAAATATGTGCAATTAAGTCTTCTAAAAAGCTAGGAAAAACACTGCGAGTGTGTGTACACACACACACACACACACACACACACACACACACACACACACACACACAGACACACACACACAGACACACACACACCTGGTGTTGTGCCTCGTCCAGGTTTCCCCCGGCCCACAGAGACAGGCCGAGGCGATGGCGTATCTTAGCTTCATCTTCTCTCCGACCTAACTGCTCCGCCAGCCGCAGACCTGGATAAGAAGAAGGGGACAGAGAGAGACAGAGAGACACAGAGAGAAAGAGAGAGACAGAGAGACACAGAGAGAGACAGAGACAGACAGAGAGAAAGAGAGAGACAGAGAGACACAGAGAGAGACAGAGGGGCAGAGCGGGACAGAGAGAGACAGAGATACACAGTGAGACAGAGAGAGACAGAGAGAGGCAGAGAGACACACAGAGAGAGGCAGAGAGAGACAGAGCGAGACAGAGAGAGACAGAGAGGCAGAGAGAGAGACAGAGGGGCAGAGAGAGACACAGAGAGAAAGAGAGAGAAAGAAAGAGACAGAGAGACACAGAGAGAGACAGAGGGGCAGAGCGGGAGAGAGAGAGACAGAGATACACAGAGAGAGGCAGAGTGAGACAGAGAGAGAGACAGAGAGACAGAGCGAGACAGAGAGACAGAGTGAGACAGAGAGACAGAGAGGCAGAGAGAGGCAGAACAAGACAGAGAGACAGAGTGAGACGGAGAGAGACAGAGAGAGACACAGAGAGACAGAGTGAGACAGAGAGACAGAATGAGACAGAGAGAGACACAGAGAGACAGAGCGAGACAGAGAGACACAGAGCGAGACAGAGAGACAGAATGAGAGAGAGAGACACAGAGAGACAGAGCGAGACAGAGAGACAGAGTGAGACAGAGAGAGACAGAGCGAGACAGAGAGAGACAGAGCGAGACAGAGAGACAGAGTGAGACAGAGAGAGACAGAGTGAGACAGAGAGAGACAGAGCATGACAGAGAGACACAGAGAGACAGCGTGAAGAGCTGATCACACGATAACTTTTACAGCTCATCTGAAAACCTGACAGTCAGGACTACTGCTGCAGCGTTGAAGCGAACTAGTGCTGAGCCCGGGGCGCTCACATTAGCCAATCTTTCTCTCTTTGTTCTCCTTTTGTCTTCCTGTCTTTTCATCGCGCTGCCTCGAACTCAAAGATCTCATGTTCCCTCTGCTCTTCAGTTTGTCTCAGATATGTTTCATCTCCCCTGCTGGGCAGATGCACACAGTCGTGTCGGCTTGTAATTAGTTGTCATTAGGCTCTCAAATTGAGCAGAATCTCATCAAACATCAGGTTTTGGTTTCTCTGCCTGTCTCTTTCTGTCTGTGAAGTTCTGGATCTGTGTTTCCTTCCATCGACTTGAGGAGGTTAATTGGACGCGTGGATGTTTTCTCCAGCGCTGTCCTCGCTTCAACTCTGCTTGTTGAATTAATGATCAATTAAAATCCAAAGGATCTGGGAGTTTAGTGACAAGCCATGACCGTGTCCTCACAGACCCGATACAGCCTGAAGGAGTTCATAAATAGACCCAAACATCCGTCACATTTGTTTCCTCCACTTTGCCCCAGCTTTAGTCTGTACTTGAAAACAAGTTCTGGTCTACAGGAAGACAACACCAGGGTTGAGTGGACCGGTATATTACCCCGGATCACAATTTCTTTCCCAATTCTTTTCTATTATAGTCTATGAGTTGCATTCAGACCATGTAGTGTATGTCAGTGTAGTAGTTCACTTCTGCTGCTACTAATTATTCATTCATTATTACTGTTCACCATTACAACTCCTTAATTATGTAAATACTGTATCATAAAAATTCCTTTAACTATGTAAATACCATAAACGCCGCTGGGTGCTCCCTCTCTTCAGTCTCTCTCTATCTCTATCAGCCCCGCCCTGATTGGTCCAAACAGCTCTGGTTCGAGCATAATTACTCCACAACGGATCAAGTCCAGACCGAACCTCCCGTCCAGGCTAATACTTTGGGTCACTTCATGGGCTACTAGATTTGTGTCACACACTGATCCAGCAGATTGACGGTTATTTGGAGTGTTTAACGAAATGAAACCTGATGATTTTTTTCCCCCCCTAACTTTAAATGCATCTGTTGCTTATTTAGCCACAACATTTTATAGAGAGAAATACTAAACACAAGTGGAGAGAAAGAGAGAGAAGATGCTTTCTCTTTTCCTCTCTTCGTTCTCTTTCCTTGCCACTGTTGCACCAAATAATTTATAATGTTTTGTTTATTGTTCCCAGAGTTACAATTTACATTATTTTTGTTAGTAATGACTACACACAGGTCTGAATTACACACACATGCTCAGGACCTATTCATGCCCAAATGGAGAGATGTCAGATGTCAGAGTGAGCTGCCAGTGCTAGACCAGGGGGGGCGCCGGCATCTCTCCAGCTACTGATCCACAGTCTGTACTTAGGTCCATATGGGGACTTGAACCAGCAACCCTCCGGTTCCCAACCCATCTCCCTACGGACTGAGCTACTGACACCCCCAAAAAAATGCTCATGTGGGAACTGTTGAATTGAATCTGGTCAGGATCTAGTTTCTCACCTTCCTGCAGGTACATCACAGCCTGGGCGTAGTTTTGCAGAGCGTGGTGTGTCCTCCCCAGGCTCCCGTAGGCGAGAGTTTTGGCTATCAGATCGTTGGTCTGTGCCGCCACGCTCAGGTGCTGCTCCTGGAAGACCACGGCCCGCTCGTACTTCCCCAGAGCTTCGTAGGTCAGCCCCAGGTTGCCGTAGGCTCGGCCCTGGCTCCTCACGCACCCCGTCTGCTCGGCTATATCCAAAGCCCTCTGGTGCCACTGTAGCAAGGCAGCCCCGTTACTTAAAGGGCTAGTTTGTCATTTTCCGAAATACGCTTATTTGAGTTCTTGCAGAGAGTTAGATGAGAAGATTGATACCGCTCATATCGCTTAATATAAAGCCATAGCCAGGAAACTGTTAGCTTAAGATTGGAAACAGGGGGAAACAGCTAGCTTGGGTGTGTCTGAAGTTAGTGAGAAATGACATGTCACCCAAACCAGCACTTCTAAAGCTCACTGCTAACATTTTAGCTATTGCTTGTTTAATCTCTACAAAAACCAAAGTGTAACCAACTTGTTGTTTAACGTGAGGTTATACGCTGGACTATTTCTCAAGTTGGACAGGGCCAAGCAGTTTCCCCCAGCTTCAAGTCTTTAAGCTAAGCTAAGCTAATCAGCTGCTGGCAATAGCTTCATATTTCGTGTACACGTAATGTTCTTATATCTCAGCAAGAATAGTAAAAACTTTATATAGCACTTTTACTGTAGTGATTAGAAAGACAAAGCCACTCATTAGCATTATACTGAGTGGTCAATATGACAACAGAGAGCTAATCAGTGAAGCCAAACAACAGCAAGACAACATTTGGGTAAATGGTGTATTTCACAAAATGTCAAACTCTACTCCACTTTAATTGACAGCTAGGAAATACTGCTGTATTATGATTTAGCACAAACCTGTAGTGCTGTCTCATTGTCTGCCATCAGCTGATAAACGCCTCCAAGTGCGTCACTTGCCTCTGCTTCCAGGGATTTATCCTGACAGGTAAAGCAGGATTTACCACAATGTACTTTTCATTAAAAAAAAAAAGATCATTTGTCTTATTCAGCAGGGCAAGAAGGGAGAGAAATGTGCAGCTGAAACCCAAAAACCCTTTTCAGGTAAATCCTTACCCCCGCTGTGCGTGCGATGTTGAGCTGGTGTTCCAGGCAGGACAGGGACTGCTCGTAGTTGCCCAGTTGGCTGTGTAAGGTGCCCAGCTCCCAATAAGCCTGAGCCTTGCCCCCTCCTTCCCCACCCAGCTCATGGGCCACCACCAGCCGCTTCTCGAAGCACACCAATGCTTGCTGGAGACTACCCAAAGACCTGAAGAGAGAGAAAATCCTTGCGTTTGTTCTTGCAAACACTAAAAGCAGAGGTGGAGGAATGTTTTTGCAAAAGCCCTGAATCTTTGAGGGTTTTAAAATATCTCCAACTTTGTGTCATTTCCCCTCCGTCTCTCCGATGCTGTTCCCTGATTTACATCATTAAATGGCAACATTCATTTTTTACTCTTGTGTTGTCTTCCCGTCGGCCATGCAACTTGTTGTTCCCTCGTCTAATATTTAAAAAATTAACCCTCTTTAGAAGCGTTTTTCTGCGTTTTTCAACTTATTACTGTTAGTTTAACCCTTTATTTGGGAATTCAGGGTTAATAAACCACATTTATATGAAATTGTTGGTGACTGTGTAGCGTAACTGGTAGAACACACACCCATTTATAAGAGGTTTACTCCTTAACGCGATGGCAGCGAGTTCAACTCCGCCCTGCTGCCCTTTACTGCGTGTCATTCCCCCTCTTTCTCCCCTTTCATGTCTTCAGCTGTCCCATATAAAAAGGCCTGAAAAAGTAGCCTAATCTTTAATCTTTAAAAAAGTAATTAAAATAAAAGATATTTCAACAAACAGATAGGATTGAGTGGAAAATCCTACAAACTGTCAAAGTTTAGTCAAGAAAAAAGAAAAAGTCAATGAAAGTATTGAACTGATCCTTAATTTCACTTGGGATTAGCCTTGTATGGAACCTTTCATGTTATTTTTGGGCAATTTGCTTGAAAGAAACCCAAATGTTGATGTTAAAAGTTTAAAAACGAGTCAAATTTGTCCCGAGGACAACATGAGGGTTAAGGGGGAGTCCCAATTGGGAACTGGGACCCCCCAGTTTTTCCCAATTGATGCACAGATTGTTAGGCATATTATTATCAAATGGCCTGATGGCTGTTGTGAATGGAGCATGCCCATAGACCGTAGACCAAGGTCTGGCTCCACTCCTAACTAAAAGTACCTGTAGTTTAAAAAAAGAAATCTTTGTAAATTACAGTGTGGTCTAAACCTACTCTTATTGTAAAGTGTCTTGAGATAACTCTTATGATTTGTCATGATTTGAAACTATAAATAAAATTCAATTAAAACTGATACTACTGGTCCTGGGTTTTTCCACTATTACAGTACTTGTTTTTTTCCAGAAAGACCCATTTTAAGAAGGCAAACAATAAAGCATAAGGGTTAATAATTTAGATTTTGAGCTGTAAAATAAAGAGTTCAGTTGCTCCGAGAGAGAGAAGGGGAAAACAAAGGAACATCTACGAAGGCTGTGTTCACTGAGATAAGTCAGTGACTTTTTTTTTCTCATCTCAGTCACACTCCAGAGAGCAGAAACAGTCTACAACAGATGGATGAAGGAAACCCATCATTAAGCCTTGTTTTTCCTTTGTCACTGAACATTACTTGTATGGTTTCATGTGAGGGAGTCATGTAGGGATATAGAATATCTCCCATCACCCCTGCTGCGTGTTACTGTTGTTGAGTTATGATTGTTTTAATTATGATCATGATTCAAAATGTTAGTGCTTGAGGCCAAGAGAGCTGATTTGAGATTCTCGCCCTGTAGTGGGAAGGCATATCCAAACTAATGGGAGAGCACAGAACATAAATATATGCATTGCACAAATATTAACACAAATGTAAACAAATAATCTGGAGCTGTGAAACTGTGCAGAGACAGCATAAAGACACCTTTGATAGACTAACTGCTGCAAATGTGCATGTCTTTGCTTGCTGTATTCTAGCCTGCAATGGAGTATATAATTCAGTTTTCAAGTTCAGCATTCATTAAAAAAATATGGAATATATGCAAATGATGTGCTACAGCCTACACCACCACCAGATAGAGTGGGTGCAGAGGAGACTTAAGAACACAAATGAAATAGAAAATACACGTATTTGCAGAGTTAGACAAGAAGATGGACAACACTTTTACACCTGTGTGGTTAAAATGAGGACACAGCATAAAGACTTGAAACAGCTGTGCTACATCTCCTTTCTTTCATTCGCACAAAAAAACACTGTAAACTGGATATAATAAGTGTGTGTTATGTGGGATTGTGTGCATGACTACTTTATAAAAAATGTTTTTATACAGAAGAGGTGTTAGTGAGCTTTAGAGGTGCTTGTAGGCTGCACGTGAGGCCAGTCAGTTAACACTTGGCAGCAGGTAGCGTTAGCTTACTGTTAGCTAGTAGCTGGCTTTAATACAACAGTTAAACATTGTAACGTATGACTGTATGTAACTGGAAAGGATTCCAACATAGCGACGTGCAACAGTCCGCAGCTAAAGACACAGAGAAGACTAGCTGCACTTTGAGACACCATGGACACTGCCACTGTTGTGGGAGAAACTCCAACAGCACTTAATGGTGCGTTAAAGTGCACCTCCTAAACTAATGGTGCATTCAAGTTATTGTGCAAATATCCTTCTGCAATCTAGTGGTTCTAGTGGTTCTAAGCGATGTTGGGTGACGTTAATTCTTGCTTACGTTCAAAGTATTTTCAAAGAAGACAAGACTAGCTCCCCCCTCCATCCTCCTCACCACCCCCGCCCCCACCCCCTCCCTTTTTGCTGTATGTAACAAAAAATGTTGTAGCCTAAAAAACACGTGACATCGCTTAGAGCACCTTTAAATTTGACCATAGGACCTTAGCGATAAACAAGGTCACTGAGGTATCAGTTCAGCACCGTTTAGGCACCAGCACTGTTTTCAAAGTCTTTTTAAAATTGTTCTAGCACCGAATTGGAAATATACCCAAACAATCCCCAATCCTAGTTGTTCTCAGTCTTTATGCTAAGCTATGCTAACCTGCTGCTGTCTGCAGCTTAATACCTAGCATACATGACAGTGGGTTAGAGCTCCTCATCTAACTAAGTGTATAACCTTTGCTTTGCTGACCTGTGTGCACTGCCGAGTCCTCTGTAGGCTTTCTCCTGGTCCTGGACATGGTTGAGACTCTGAGCCACCGTCAGGTACTTCTCGTAGTACTGAATAGCCTCCTCGTAGTCTCCCAGAGCGTCATAGCAGTCTGCCAGGTTCCCGTAGGCCCGGCCCCGGTCCAGCATGCTCTCAGTCCCGCTCAACTGCTGCAGCATGGCCAGCTGCTGCTCAAAGTAGCCAATAGCTTCCTCAAACACCCCCATGTTCAATTTGGTGATGCCCATGTTCCCGTGGACCTGTGCCTCCAGACGGGCATCCCTGAGTCCCTGCGCCAGGCCCAGCTGGGCCTCATAACACTGGAAGGTTGTAGCATAGTCTCCCAGGGCCATGTGGACCGCTGCTAGGTGGCCAAGGGCGCGGCACTCCCCCTGCTGATCCCCTAGATCCTTTCGGACGGTCAGTTCCTGGCTATGGAAGGACAGGGCTGTCTCCAGCTGGCGGAGCAGCCTCCAAGAGAGAAAGGAAGAGAGGTAAGAGAAGAAGAACGAGCACGCAGTTCAAAAATATCTATGGACTTACCTGGGAACTAGTCCGGATCAGCCAAAGTATATTAAAGCACAAAGTACATTCTGTAAGGCTTTGTCCCTCCCCTTATGCTCCCTACGTGTTGCTGTTCTCAAAATCTGTTTGCTTTGCCAAACAATGACAAACTTGGAGCTAGCAAGCTACACGCTGAAAATGACAAGTTTTTAAGATGGTTTGTGCAGACCTGCTGGGTTCTTTTGTTGAGCTGGGTAGTGCCACTCAATTCCTGAATTGATTTGATGTTCATTCACAAGATCCCAATTTGATTACATTTACTTTTTCAATTCAATGTTGATTTGGAATATTTCAGTTGAAGTTTGTTTGGATATGAAAGACTTTGGAGAGTTATTTATTATCCTTCCCAACGAGATTTTTATAATATCGGTATGGGATCATCAAATTAAAATTGATTTAAATCAGATTTATTTTTTAACCCAGCCCCACTCTTTGGGCGAATGAATGTAAAGATTTACAAAGAATACAGTGATAAGAGCAAATGACGGTTAACCTTGCATCCAGATAATTTAAACAGCTCCCATTACAATATTATATTAACTTAATTTTTATTGTATGTGGTGCTTTCTTTAGCGGGCTGCAAACGTTCCACCAAAACAACTCCTATAGTGGAGCAGATGAGTGCCATTTTTTAGGGTAATCGTTCACATGTGGATACAAGCACCAAAATTGGTGCGATTACCCAGTGGGTGGTGCTCGTTCAAAAAAGTACGCTAGCCATCGCAAAAAAACTTCATGGGAGCCTAAGCGGCCATTTTACTTTTCGCCATAGCCAAATTATGTATATTTGCATGATATCTCCTGAACAAAACATTCAACTGCATAAAGGATGATATCTACCTCTATGTTTTGATGGTCAATGATTACAATAATACCTCACACAAGATAAATGAAGGCCTCTAGACAGCTGTCGTGGCCATTTTGGATTCCGCCATAACCTAATTATGTATTTTCCAATATATCTCTTGAACCATACAAGATAAATCTCAGGAGGCGATATTTACCCCTATTAACCCTAGACTATTAAGCAGCAAAAGACCCTGGGTGTTTTTTTCCTCCTATCCCAGAACGTATCTGTGGTGCCAGACCTTCCTCCGCAGCGCTGTGGAGACAGGTCGGGCAATCAAGACTACCTGTGAACTGATCCAAGTGCCGAGTATGCGTCCGCCTCCATCTTCTGATCGTTGACCTTCTGAGCCAGACTTAACTGCTGCTGGTAGAACCTCACCGCTCCGGGAAGATCACCCCGGCACACACACACATCCCCCAGGTTCCCAAAGGCCCTGAAAACCGCCTGCCGACAAACACAGCAAATGATTAACAACCACTTCCTGTGTGAACAGGAACAACTATATTTATTTTTTCACAGTTAGTGAACACAGCAGCAGTGGGTGACCTGTGTGTTATCCAAAGCTTGCGCCAGAGAGAGCAGGTATCTCTGACATTCCTCGGCTTTCTTGTACTCCCCCAGTGCTTTGTGGGCAAGACCGAGGTTACAATAGGCTTTTGCCTGAGCTAATTTGTCCTGAAGGTCCTTCGCCAAGGCAAGGTCCTGCTCGTAATATCTAGGAAAAGGAGGAAATTTGACATAAGAGCACAAACCTGGAAAAGCATGAACTAAACAGTTCTTTAACCCTCCTGTTGTCCTCGGGTCAAATTGACCCATTTTCCTATATCAATGTTCTTTTTAACTACCCAAAATAACATGATTGATTCCACACAACGCTCTTTGGCAAGTACAAATCTCTACTTTAATTTATTTTGGGGCGTCTTATTCAATTTTATAGCATTTGGAGGAACAAACTGAAGTGTTTTTGAAATAGTATTGAGTAAAAGTTGACATATTCCAGTCTGTGATTATCATCAACATCCATTCCTTTAATTTTAGTCTAAATAATTCCTGATTTCTGCTTTTCTAACTCAAACATTAGGTATAATTTCCTATAAATGAGGTTCATTGACCATAAATTCCAAAAATCACTGTAAAACTAAAGTTAAGAAGTGTTACGTAGTGTTAAACATCAAAAAATGACAAAAGTGTTGAAAAAAGGGACAACAAATTATAAAAACATTGATATCCGCTGCTACTCTCAGTTCTTTTAAATCAAGGCTGAAGACCTTCCTTTTTGATGCTGCCTTTCTTTAAATTAATGCTCATTTCTTTCTTATGCTGCACTGTAACTTTTATTCTGGTGTTTTATGTGTCCTAATGTTTCTATTTTGTTTTCAACTGTATATTCATGTGTCTTATTGATTTTTAATGCGTATGACTTTTAACTGTTTGTACTTGTGTTTTATCTGTTTTAATGATTTTGTGTAAAGCACTTTGAATTGCCCTGTTGCTGAAATGTGCTATACAAATAAAGCTGCCTTGCCTTGCCTTGCCTTGATAAATCGCAATAATAAAAGTGTTGATTTTCATTTTGACAGGAAGACAACACAAGGGTTAACAGAAGATGCAACACATACTAATGCAACTTTATGTGCACGTACGTTTTTGGACATACAGTACACTAAATGATGCAACATGACAATATCCCTTTGACATTATGTCCCCATTTCAGTAACTTTAAGGTCTGAAAAATTCTCATTCCTTATTCTATTGACACCACAGTACATGTTCTGTGTGTTCCAGCTTTTCTTTAAAACAATCTGATGCTAAGTCTGAGGGAGAGCACCAACCCCCAGGACTCCATGTTTTATAAATGGCTGCGCCATCCAATCTAAATTCTTGAGATACCTACTCCCAAAATCTTTCCTCCTGACACATTTAATATCTTTAGAAATCTCCACAGGATAAACAGTTGTTTTTACCAAGGGTGACAAGTTGAAAAAAAAAGTTGTGATGAGTTTAGACACTGACCTGACCGAGTCTCTGTACTGTCCGAGGCAGTAGTGAGCGTAGCCCAGGTTGTGGCAAACCTTCCCCTCTCCCTCCAGGTCCTGCAGGCCCGGGGCCAGAGCCAGGTGCTGCTGGTAGAACGGCAAAGCCTGAGCGTATTCACCTCTCCAGCTGTGGAAGTTGCCCAAGTTCGCTGCAAAAGAAGAAACACATTTTTGAATCAATCCCAGATTCCCGCTCTTCTGTCCTCAAAGCATCTCTCTCTCTCTCTCTCTCTTTGTCTAGCTTGCCTAGTGCTCGTGCTTCACTTTGAGTGTCCCGGAGTTCTCGTGCGATGGCGAGATGGTGAAGGTAGTGCTGCAGAGCTCGGTCGTGAGCGCCCAGCGCCTGATAGGCTACAGCCAGGTTCCCATGGGTGGAGGCCTGGGACGGACGGTCATTCACCTGAAACACAAACCAGATGTCAAAGTTCTGTTCCCCACGTGAGCGTCTACACGTTGCTTGCGGGTAATTCACCTCTAGTGAGATCTGCAGTTCTTGTCGGTGGTACCGGACAGCTTGGTCGTAGATGCCGAGTGCGTGATAGGCGTTGCCCATGTTGCCATAGGCCCTTCCCTGGGCAGCGTAATCACTCAGCTCCTGGGCGAAGGACAGGTGGGCTTTGTGGAGCTTTAGAGCTGCCTCGTACTCCCCCTTCATCTGGTGGATGATACCTGAGATGGACGTAAGAACAGGGACGATCCAACTTGTCTTTTAAATGTAAAAACAAAGAATTGGAGATGCTGTAAAGTAACGTCGAAATGTTTTAAATTGGGGGGGTCTGAGAATGTACAGAGATCTGAGTTGAAATGGGATCTGATAGACTTACAGAGGGGTTTTAAAGTCTTTCGAGACATGTTCAAGTCTCAAGTCTGTCAGCAGAGCAATTGTTGAATCTATTAAGTCATTTAAGGCC
Organism: Etheostoma cragini; assembly: GCF_013103735.1. Classification (NCBI taxonomy): domain Eukaryota; kingdom Metazoa; phylum Chordata; class Actinopteri; order Perciformes; family Percidae; genus Etheostoma; species Etheostoma cragini. The sequence goes on along the minus strand of NC_048422.1, from coordinate 22,985,791 downwards.
TAAGTCCAAGTCAAGTGAAAAGTCCGTCTGCACAGCAGTGTAATGGTAATTTGAGACAAGTTTAAGTGAAGTGTTAAGCCTGTCAGCAAATCGTAAAATTTCAGACTAGTCAAGTCTCAATAATTGAGACATATTAAGTCTAAAGTCCATCAGCAGCAACAATTTTGGTCGCGCCAAGTCTCAAGGCATTTGAGACATGTCCAAGTGTTTAGTCTAAAGTCTGTCAGCAAAGATTTTAAACCGCACGTGAGGTAAGTCAAATCAAGTCTTAAGTCGATTAAAGCAAGTCCAAGTCAGTAGAGCAGTTTTAAAGTCTTTTGGGGCAAGTCCTAGTCAAGTAATTTGAAAAAATGCAAGTGTAAAGTCGGTCAGCAGAGCAGTTTAGTGACCTTAAAGATGGAGATTCTACCTGGTCAGTTCTCAGTATTACAATTACTCAAATATTCAATGGGAACAAGTCCAAGTCCTCATTTGTGTTACCTAAGTCTTACTTGTTTCCAACTCTCAAGTCTGCAGCTGCGTTGATGAGTTCATATAAAATGTATGAGAGTAGTAGTAAGCATCAAACTGAGCTTGCTGCACTGCGTGTAGTGGGAACTTGTGAACATGAGGAATTCCCCAAATGATGCACCGAGATATAAATACCCAACAATCAAAGAAAACATGTGTATGTGCATGTGGATATTTGCACACGTGTTTCTCAGAACCCTGAAGAAGATACGATGCAGAGCGGTGAATAATTAAAAAGCTACAGTTGGAAAATTCAACAAATCTAATATCTGCAGCTGTGGATCTTAAAATATGTAGAGATCCAGGAGAGCGGAGTCTCTGCCCGGGGAAATGGAACTGGAAAACTTTCCCTCCCAGTAGCCTTACCGACTTGTTGTGTGATGATTTACAGAGTTAAGGAAGAAGCTTGGGACACAAGAGAGGAAGAGGAGAGGCGAGAAGAGAGGAAGACATTAGCTGCAGGAATGGACGACGGTTCAGGTTTGGGATATTTCCGCCGGATGTCCCTCACTCTGCGCTCTCTTTGAAGAGAGATTAACTTAAACTTTAAACCTTGGTCGCATCGAGCAACATTCATGGGAACCTCTGAGCAACGTTAAGTCTTGCATCGCATGGTTGGAGGAGGATTAGGTTCGTGGTGGTACACTGGTAAGAGTGAATTCCATTTAACCATGTATCTAGATGATTTAAATAGATCACATTACTGTATTGTGTAAACCGTTAATGTCATGCAACCATATTATTCTCATTTTCAGGTTCATAATTGTATTTTGAGGTTATAACAGAATAGGTCTACATGGTTTCAAAAAACACCATATGTTTGTTGTACTGCACATTTCTGCAGATCCTGTTTTCACCCTGTGTGTTTAGGTCTCTGTTTTAGCTACAGAGTGAGACATCTCACAATACTATCTTTGTTGGGAGTCACACATGCTCAGTAGCTCGGTAAGATCACATCATCTAGATAACCCTTTTCTCCAGCTTTGGTCAGTCCAAGGCAGGATTAGCTGGGAGACTTCTTCTAGACCAGGGCCACTTGTGGAATACCTGCAGAACAGGGACAGGAAGTAGTTCTTTTGGAGATTGTGGTGAACTAGTGTGTGTTGTAGCAGTGTGTTGCCATTAAGAACGCACTAGCATGCTTCTGTTAGCCACCTCGTCTCGGCTAGTGACGTAGAAAGCCGTGCAGATTGTGAACAGCTCACCAGAAGCTGTCATATTCATTTGCGGTGTGCAAACAAGTTCCCACCCACTACTCAGAGCCACTGTCGCAGCGTCTGGAGCTTAGCTCCGCCCAAGAGGACTGATTGGTTTAAAGAAATGCAGATGACCACTGACGATTATTTTCCTATCCAGGAGTTTATGCTCCTGTTGCCAGACCTTCCTCTGCCGTGCTTTGGAGATAAGTCTGGCAATGGAAGTTGAACACTGGGGTTTTCAGAAAGCAACTAAATACTGGGAAAATACAGCCGTTGTTGCTGTGCAACCACACAGGACTCTTAAATGCACAGATCCTAAACCTGTGTGTGTGTGTTCGGGGTTAACTGCAACATTAATCTTCCCTCTAACAGTGTTTGTGTTTACATGCCCGCTGATAACTTGATCATAACCAGATTGAGGCAAAACTGTGATTATTGCAACGCTCATGTAAACACCTTAACTTGGTTATCTCCGTCTAATTAAGGTCCAAATCAGAGCAAAACGTTATTACATTAACAGGATTGGATTACACACCTGACTTTTAAAAATAATGTTGCAAGGGCAGTGTTCACCTTTTCAGTCCTTCTTCTTTTGAAAGGTCCTGACAGGGAAACTGCACCCAAAGCAGTGTCATATACACTACAAAAAATATCAACGTTTCTAGCAAGAGAAAAAAAGTCAATTATACCGCTTTTTATATGTTGTTGTGTCCTGTATCTTGACAATAAGACAATAGACCTATCAAGCTTTCCATGCACAGTTAGCAATCATAACTGGGCCTGTAACAAGTATTACATAATTGTCTAATTGTCAATATTTTTGACATAATCACGGTTTCTTTGTTTAACCACAATCAATTGCTAACATTATCTAAGGTCCTAATGTATGACTGTTGATGGTTATTGTGGATTTTGATTAGATATGCCAAATTGTAATTGTGCTTGTTGGTCCGACCGTTGAGTTAAAGCTAAAGCTATGCTATTATTGTAGTAGTGTGCCAGTAGTATAAAAACTGTGCTGTAACATAACCCCGTTTGGATGCTTACTACATAATAAATCTACCTGAACAGCAACACGGAGGTCAGGGTATCGACAGCCTGGTCTAAATCTGCCATGGGAAGAAATCCTAAAACCTGAGAACTGTAAATCAGATGCATGTTATTTCTACAGCAAAGGCACAAAGGAGGACTGATGAGAGAGAATTGGGGGGGGGGCAGGGAGATGGGGGGTGTCGAGACACCAGATGGTAAAGGTTACACATGGCTTCCATGTCATACTGTGCGATGAGAGAGAGAGAGGACAGACACTGTGGTCTGACTCTCAGTCTAAACTGAGACATTTGCAGCTCTGTTGTGCTCTTTAGGATACGTCTGGTGATAGTCATCATGTTTTATATTTTCAATAAATCCCATGAAAAAAATAGTCCCCAACAAATGCATTTCTACCTGTTTGATTAAAACTACCAGGACCAGCTGTTTTAGGAAATTCCTGGACTGTTGTTTTTTTTTTTTTTTTAATTAAACTTTAGGGAGGGAGGAAAAATTAAATTTGGATTTTTAAAGATGTACAGTGTTCAGTAGGAACCAATGGGCTTTAAGCTGAGAGCCACAGACAGGAAGTGAGAAGTCTTAACCCTTGTGTTGTCTTCCCGTCACGTGTTTTTTGTCAACACTATTATCACTTCTTCTGACATTTTTGTCACTTTTTCAATGTTGTGGTTGCTTTTTTTTATAGTTTTTTCCAAAGTTATTTGATATTTCTAATATTGACATTTTCAGCTTATTTTGAAGGCCCATTTTTTGGTAATGAAAAAACTGAAAATGGGTCAAATTTGACCCGAGGACAGCATGATGGTTAAGATGAGGCAAGACCACAATATTCCTCTATAAAACACCGGAACAGCCATTCTGATACAAGAGCGTTATGCACGCTGTTGTTATTAATAGCATATATACTTGCATTTGTTTAAAATAAAACCCAAATACTACTTGTGAAGAGCATCATCGCATCGAAGCTACAGAAAGGATCATTAATGGTTTCGTTAAAGGACTCAAACTGGGCAATTTAAAGAACCCTTCGTATTAAGACTTAATTAAAAAAACGCCACCTAAACAACAACAAGAATAATAAAACTGAGCGCACAAAAGCAATTAATCAAAATGAATAACCACGCATATTTAATTGGCATTTAAAGATGAGTGTGCCACTGCAAAAAACAAAAAAAAGTAAATTAAGCTCTGTGAAACTGGCAACATTTAAGAATAACCATGCATTATTATTCTGTGTTGACTTTATTTCTTATTTCCAATTGTGTGTAAGAATGACTTGAAGTATTCATGAGGTGCACACATTCTCACAGCGTGTTCTGGGTTTTAGGAATACACATTCAGATGCATACGCATGGTGTGTGCGTGGTTTTTTGTGGGAGCGCATGCATCCTGCTTCTGACGTCGAAGCTGGTTGAGTCGATAGCGAGAAGCAGAACATGAAACAACGAGATTGTCCTCGCACGAGGAGGAGGGTCTGCTAGTCCCCACGGCTCTGAGGAGGAGGGTCTGCTAGTCCACACGGCTCTGTGGAGGAGGGTCTGCTAGTCTACACGGCTCTGAGGA
>NC_048422.1:22978182-22981369 GCF_013103735.1 Etheostoma cragini | reverse complement strand
ACGGCGCTGCGGAGGAGGGTCTGCTAGTCTACACGGCGCTGTGGAGGAGGGTCTGCTAGTCTACACGGCGCTCCGGAGGAGGGTATGCTAGTCCACACGGCGCTGTGGAGGAGGGTCTGCTAGTCCACACAGCGATGCGGAGTAGGGTCTGCTAGTCTACACGGCGCTGCAGAGGAGGATCAGCTAGTCCACACGGCGCTCCGGGATGAGAGAAAAAACGACTCTGGTTTATTGGAATTTCTTTAAACAAATCATTAATCGTCTTGGGCGGCGCTGAGCTCGGCATTGAGCCCCGGTGCCGCCGCTAACCAGCCTCGGGAAGGAGCTTGTTTTGGTGGAACGTGGACATTCACAGGTTGTTTTAGTCTTGTGAGAAAAAACTCAGATTGGACAGGTAGTCTAGCTAGCGGTCTGGATTTACCCTGTAGAGATCTGAGGACCAAGTAACCATATGCTATTACAACAAAGAAAGCAGGAGGTAACTGACGTTAGCGGCGGAGTTTCCAGCGCCACCAGAGCAACTCTGGAAGTGGAACGTCGAGGATATAGACTATGACGAGGGTAAAGCAGGAAGTAAGAGGAGAGGAGATGAGAAGACAGGTGATAAGACAATGGAGGAAAGGAGAGAAGGAAACGAGGGGGGAGAGGAAAGGCTAGAAGAGAAGGAAACATGGGGGAAAAGAAGAACAAACAGAAACAAGCAAGGAAACAAGGAAGAAAAAAAAGCAGAGGAGAAGACGGATAAAAGGAAAGGAGAGGAGGAAACGTGGAAGGAGAGCAAAGAAGAGCAGCAAACAACAGAAAGAGAAGCAACTCCCGCTTCAAAATAAACTTAAACATGTTGTTTAAGTTTTTTTTGTTTTACTTTAAAAAAGTCACGTTCAGCACCTCATGTGTAACCGTCAGTACGTGAAGTTACGTCTTATTTGAACCCAAACTGCGACACGTTAACATGTTTAAAATCCCGACCATTACGTTCAAATCCGCGACCGACGTTCTCTGGTTTTAGATTTGAGATATTTGTCTGCTACAGACATGGACGCTCATATAAGAGGGGGGGAACAAATGACCCGTATCGTCGTATGGTTTAGAGGACTTGTTGGATAAAACTGTTTAAGAGACAAGTGCAACGACACCACACTAACACACCGAGGTTTTGACTCACATAAGCCCTGGAAGGAGAAGAGAAGGAGACAGCTGATAAGCTGCTGAGGAGGCCTCGTTCATCGGGGTCTCGCGCTAAGAGGATTTCAGAGAAGCCTGCAGAGTTGGCTGGACTCGCTGGTTCCTGTTCCACCCCTGCTCCTAAACTCTAGTGACACCAGAGCGTGAGCAGCTACGAGGCGTGAGAGTGCCAGCTCTCTGCAGATGCTCTGCAGGACCGTGGGAATCCCCCGGCGTGGAGAGATGGCACAGTGTGAAGAGAGCAGAGCCGTGAGGATTAGAGGAGTGGGAAATGAGGGGAGATCTGATGACAGGGTGTGAGATTAGAGAAAAGACCCCTGTCATCAACGGCAGGAAGTGGGTGTGGCCAACCAGAGTGTCTCCAGAGTGTCTCCTCAGTTTCTGCTGACTTTCTTTAGAGTTTCGATCTCTAAGATCTCTTTAGAGGAGGAAGAGAGGAGATGAGAAGACAAAAGATAAGACAAGGGAGGAAAGGAGAGGAGCTAAGGAAACAAGGGGAGAGGCAAGGCAAGATGGGAAGGAAACATGGGGAAAAGAACGAACAGAAACAAACGAGGAAAGAAGATTAGGAGGAAACAAGGAAGGAAATGAAGAAAGAGGAGAAGACGGATGAAAGGAAAGGAGAGGAGGAAACATGGAAGGAGAGAAGAGTGGCAAACCTCAACCAAAAGAGGAGCAGAGGACACAAGAAAGGAAACAAGAGGAGGAAACATAGGAGGAGAAAAAAAAAGAAGAAAAAGAGGAGAGGGAAAAAGTGACCAGAAAAGAGGGAAGGAAAGGAGACAGAAGAGGTGCTGATAGGAAAGGAGATGAGGAAACAAGGCAGGAGGGGAGGTAAGTAGTGAGAGTAGTAAAGGAGAAGATGAACACTGGGAAGAGGAAAGGAGAAAAGGAAACAATGGGAAAGAGGAGAAAAATAAGGGTGAAAAGTAAAGGAGAGGAGGGAAGGAGGAGGAAACAAGAGAAGAAATGAGAGAAGAGAGAGGACATGCAAGATGTAAGGAAAGGAGAAAACAAAAGAGATTGAACAAAATGAAGAGGAGGACTTAAAAGAGGAGAGAGAGAGAGAAGCATCATCCATAAATGATGACGTGAGTCATTGATCTGAGGCGCAGACTGCAGCTCGTCTGTCAGTGTCACGACTTCAGCAATCGCCTATTAGTCGCACATCAAGGCTGCTACGCGTGGTGGCGAGGGGTTTTATTTTATTTCTGCTTATTTCAGAAGGAAAATCATAAATTACTTTTGGGTGACTGAGCACAAGACTCTCATTCACATGAACTGATACTTCCCAGGAAGTGGAAACAAAAACAGGGAAATGTGTACTTGATGCTGAAGATTGGACGTGTTCAGTGCTTATACTACCGGCGTAATGCAGGGCACACACGCACACACACACACACACACACGCAGAGTTGTCCACTCAGCGCTGGAGTCAGGTTCACTGGCTCTCAGATATCACTGTGGCCGCAGAAACCAGAACCCGCTTTATAAAACATGAGTGTTGTTTGGACAGAGAGGCACTACTGCAGTCACGGGGGAACAGGACCCATTTAGATCCTTTACTGAAGTAGAAGTACTGATGCTACACAATGAAAATACTCCGCTACGAGTAGAGATCCTGCTAGGTCCACACACACACACACACACACACACAAACACACAAACACACACACACACACACACCTACCCAGGTTGGAGGACGCCCGGCCCTGAGCTGCTCGGTCCTGCAGCTCCTGAGCGATTTCGAGCTGGTGCTGGTGGTGCTGCCGGGCTCGATCCAAGTCCTGAGAATCACACCAACAACCACCAGTCATATTTATTAGTCACGTTCTAAATAGAAGTCTCAACAGCACATAGGACGTACAGAATGAGGCTGCAACTACAGTTCTTTGTTGCTATGTTTTGTCGGCTCAACATGGCCCATGTCTTCTATTTTTAAGATTAGTTTGGGGCATTTTTAGGCTTTTATCTTGATAGGACAGGTTAGACATGAACAGGG
>NC_048422.1:22977199-22978172 GCF_013103735.1 Etheostoma cragini | reverse complement strand
AGCAAAGAGCTGCAGGTCGGTGCGCTAAGGACTGCGCCTCTGCACATCAGTGGGCGCTCTACCAGCTGAGCTACCCGGGCGCCCGTGGCCCACGTCTTCCACCAGTTCCCTACGAACCTGCATGCATCGGGCGGCGTGTCCCAGGCCAGCGTACGCTCTCATCTCGATGGCCCGGTCGCCCATCTCCTGAGCCAGCTCCAGGACCCGGGTGTGGTACGATATGGCCTTGTCGAAGTCCCGCTGCGAGTGGTAGGCACTGCCCAGGTTGCTGTACGCCCGCGCCTCCTCACGCACATTCTCCAAAGTCTGACCAAAAGAAACACCATTTCAGTGATAAGCAGACATGACAACCGTGGCAGTTTTGCATTTTTCAGAGTGTCCCCAGTCGTCGAAGATCAGATATTATCAATGCTCTTCTTCCTTCAAAAAAAAGGTGTTCTTCATCAGTAGGCATCGATGACTTTAACATATACATAAAGGACTCAAAGGACTTTAAAAAAAATACTTGCATCAGGACAATAAATACAGACTCTTAATTAGAAATGAAATAATACATTGAAAAATATATCAGTGCTCAGTATAACCAAAGGAAGAAGCAGATTTTCTGTTTAGAAAGATGGAGATGGAGACGAGGACGGAGACGGAGATGGAGACAGAGATAGAGATGGAGACAGAGATGGAGACAGAGATGGAGACAGAGACGGAGATGGAGACAGAGATGGAGACAGAGACGGAGACTCGCTTCGCTAACAGATGGAAGCTGTTTTGTGTTACGAGCTTCAACACTTGAAGCTAAAGTGACCAAAACTGTCAAAACAAAATGACTTCATAAACTCTCAGTAGTCTGGAGATTGGACTTTGTTTTTAGTATTTATATTTGACTTTACAAAATCTAATTGTCAACAGATGGTCAATTTGTGTGTGAGGGGAGAGAGAGAGAGAGAGAGAGAGAGAGAGAGAGAGAGAGAGAGAG
>NC_048422.1:22968668-22977189 GCF_013103735.1 Etheostoma cragini | reverse complement strand
AGAGAGAGAGAGAAAGAGAGAGAGAAAGAGAGAGAGAAAGAGAGCTACAAACAGTGTCATGATGTTGGCGGCAGTGGCTGGCTCGCTAGGAAATTTTAACCTCCATCCAAAAAAAAGTAACAGAAAAAGTGAAATGTGCACAGATTATTGGGTTTTGTTATGTTTGTTTGTGAAACATTTGCAGGAAGAGCTTCAACCTAGCTTGTCCTGAACACACACCATGAAATATGCAGTAACTTTGTTATTAAACTCAGACAATGAAAGATGGATGTGCTAAAATACACCGTACAAAAAAACTAGACATGTAACTGCTGCCCTCCAATTGGAATTTATCACAGTGTTGAAACACAAATTACGTACACTTCTCTGTAAGAATCCTAAATTGAAATGACTAGGCAGGGCTGATGGCTTTTTTTTATATTTGAGTACATTTATTTTGATCCTGTTGGTGAAACAACAGGCTCATTGGACATGAGCCAGGTCTGCGTCGAATCTAAAAGCTGATTGGTTCAGAATCGACTCAACATGGTGACGTTTTATATACATTTGTTGTTGTTTTTGAACTGGATTGCCATTTGTCTGATTTAAAAGGGTTAGTCTGTACAGAATGCATGTTGTGTGGCTGATAGTGACGTTTAGATGTCAGAGAGACTAAATCTGTTCAGAGTACGCCTTGCTCAAGAGCACCTGGCACTGCCCAGGAGGTGAAGTGGCATCTCTCCAGCTACCAATCCACACTCTGTACTTTGGTCCTTACTGGGACTTGAACCTGCGACCCTTTGGTTCCCAACCCAACACCCTGTGGACTGCTAATGCCGCCCTAATATAGTCTCATGTCAACATTCTCAGTAATTTCCTAGATCTGCTCACTGTAGTTTTCATCCAACAAACAGGAGGACATTTTGCATTTGATAGGGACTATTTAACGCGGCGGATTAATCCACATTTGGTGCTCTAGTAGTGAGTATTTGTGGCAGCAGTACGGTGTGTGCGGGATTGAGTCACATTAAACAACAGTGTGTGTGTGTTCATGGGGATGAAGGAACATGTCAGCCAGTAGATTAACAACAAAGTTAACGAAGTTTCACTCCTCCACCGAGACATCCTCAACGGATGATAGGATGTAGTCCGGTACCTTCGAGATGTCCAAGTGCTGCTCGTGGCACTGCACAGCGTTGGTGAAGTCTCCCAGCGCTGTGTACACGGCGCCCATGTTGCCCAGCTGGCGAGCCTCGGAGAGCTGGCACTGCGTCTGTCGCGCCAGCAGCACACACTGTTTATGGCTGGCCAGCGCGTTGGGGTAGTCCCCGATGGCGGTGTACACGTGGCCCAGACCGCTGAGAGCATCGGACGCGGCCTGGAATCACACAAACAACACACTGGTTAGGGTCCAGAGGAACAGAACCGTCCACTGAGTCCAGGAGGGGGGGACCAGTAATCAGTCAGGGAGGCATTTCATCAGAATACAGCATAGACGATATTATACATAAGGGAAATACATATTGGATAGGATAGAACACAATGGAGTTCTGCTAGATATCATTCATTATTCATTTACTGGTTTTCACTTTGTATATCCGAATACATTACACATTTTCTATTGGCTCAGTCTGCCCTTTATATTATTTTTTTATTTTTTATTTTATTAAAAATTCCAGTGATGGTTTCATGCATTAGACTTTTGGATAGTCGTCGTGGAAATATTAATTGGTCATGTGACGAGGGCTGGGAAGATTGGCAGAACAGGCCGCTGAGTGACAGTACTCTGATCCAATGGATTAGGGGTGTGGGGGGGAGCCCGGGGGGGGAGAGGAGAAATCATATTTTGGGGGAAGGATGATCCCCTCCCTGTCCAGTGAAAACCATGTATCTCACTATGTCTTGATGTTGAACGTTGTGATAAACCGAAGGATGAAGTCTTCCTTTAAGTGTTGAGGAAATTCTCCTTTTTAAGTTAAATGAAGTCTTTAATAAAGCCTCTGGGATGAGATAGACAGGGCATCGTCACACAGCTGAAAGCAGACGAGGAAAACACTGACAGGGACCATTTTACTGCACATTGAGTACTTTAAATACATTTAGCTAATACTTTTACTGAGGTAAAGGACCTGAATACTTCTTCCATCTCTTCTGAACAGTAAGCGGATACTGTCTAGAGAGAAGGTAAAAGGAGGAGGGGCGCGTCACCTTCTCACATCCCAAATGGAAATGTTATTGGAGGCTGCAGGAGGGAGAGCTCATGTTTCACATCCTATTAGCTCTTCTCAGGTTCCTGCACTTGGGTTTTAACTCAGTTTCAGCACCTGAGACACTTTTATAGCACTGTGAGTCGTCTGATGATTTCCGGCAGCTCCTCCTGCTAATTACAGAGACCTCTTCAGGCAAAATGCCACGCAAAGCATGAGGATTGGTTCAGCTTTAAATTCACACTACTGTCTTCATAAAAACAGGCCATGAACACACACACACACACACACGCCCACACACACACACACACACACACACACACACGCCCACACACACACACACGCGCACACACACTGGCAGGCAGGCAGGCCCGCAAGCACACACATACAAAGAAACAATTAAAAAGAAACAAACATTTGCACACCCACACACACACACACAGACAGACAGACAGACACACACACAACGACACAAACACAAAGACACAAACACACACGCACACACCCACACACAGAAAGACACACACACAAAGACAAACACACACACACACAGAAAGACACAAACACAAAGAAACAAACACACACCCACACACAGACCCACACACAGACCCACACACGCACACACACACAGACTCAAAAACACACAGTTTCACACGTTCTTGTCCGTTTCTCTGATTAGAGAGATGAGTCGCTGCGTTCCTGCTCTTGCTTTTGTAATTTGAAACCTGCCCAATCATTTGCGAACTAATCTCAAGGTTATTGGTATTGATCACACGAGTCCTGGGAAATGTGCGTCAGGAAGATTCAAATTAACCAGAAAAATCAGGATGGGAGCAGCACCGCCTGTATCGACACATCTCACATTCATCAGTGTGTGCTGCTGCTGTTCTGTGTCTATACGAATGGACACAAACACTTTTTGATGTATTGCTAATACACACATAGCAGCTATAAAGCCCTGCTGATTTGTCAATATATTCCAACAAGTAACAATTCACTGTGTATAATTGTACAATACAAAGCAATGAAAGAGTTTTCTGGAATGTCATTTATTTCATTGGATGGATAGATTTCTGTATTTTAAACCATGTAACAAGACAAATATAAAAGAGGAATAGTCCCTCTGGCAGCTCTGATGCGGGGGCATTCGCTGGCAAAGGAATAAACATTTCCCCATTAATTATAAGCATGTTCCATCTTTGCAAAGGTCTGCTGCAGGATGAGGAAGCCTTAGTTGTTCCATCATCAGTTAATGAATAGCAATTGAATGATGTCGGTCGCCGTCTGCGTTTCAGCTGCAGCACCGACACCAGACAGTGTTTCCCAACGCGATCCACGAAAGAATAAATAACCAACAAGTCCTCCAAGCCATACGGCGATACAGGTCCTTTGTTCCTACCGTCTAACACGACCCACAGGAGAGTTTCCTGTCCTCCAATCTAAACCAGAGAAGGTAGTGATTGTGTTTTGGGTTTGGTTGCGTTAAGACACAAAAAAACTACTTGGTTATGGTTTATGGTGAGTTGGTGAAAATCAGAATACAGCTAATACATTTCCAGTTATGCATGTGACGCTAAGGCGTTATTATGGATTCCATGTAATTTAGGTAATTAATCTAGGCAAGTCCCGCCCTACGAAGCAGCTTGATTGGTCGGGGTTAGGCATTGGCCACTGGTGTAGTTAAGGTCAGCATAGCAGACTGGTCTGGGGATTGGATTGGCGCCATTTTAATGGTACAAAGCCATTACCTGCAGTTAGCATCCCATTGACTGCCATTCATTTTGGATGTGAAATGACTGTGACTTTGACAGTGAATAACTTTGCCTATGAAGCGTTTCAAGATTATATTTGTGCATTGTTTATTTCTAAAGAAACACGACAATGTATAAAAGGGTCCATTACCTTGTATCTCACGTGTATCAGACATTTTTGTAAAACTAGACTAACGATTGATCGAATACCAAATTTGTCTCTCATATTGAACCTCATAACCGATGAAATCTGTCAAAAAGTCAGACCAAAAGTTCAATTATTATAGATGTTATTTGACATTAAGGGTTTGTGCTTCATTTGTGCCTATAAGGAAAAAGCTTAACGTGGTTCCACCACTGGTAACACTTCTAGGAAACAATCTCCATAAGTAACTGACTGGAAACGTGAAAAAAACATCCTCCAATGATCCCCCAATGATCCTCCAATGATCCTCCAAAGATCCTCCAATCAACAGCCTTGTTTCCTTTAAACATGTTCACCGGTGCTAATTAATCTGTTGAAGACAGCTTATATCTGTGAACACACAGTGTGATGTTATTATCAATAGCCTGCGGAGGTATAGACTGTAAGAATGATCCCCTCGATGCAATCACAGGGATAATAACGACGTTAGAGGCTCTCTGCAGCACGCACACAGAATCACACAGACACACACACACAGACACACACAGACTCCCGCAGAAACACACAGACTCACACACACTCCCACAGACACACACAGACACACACACACTCCCACAGAAACACACAGACTCACACAGACTAACACACACTCACACAGAAACACACAGACTCACACACACTCACACAGACACACACAGACACATACACACTCCCACAGACACACACACACTCACACAGACTAACACACACTCACACAGAAACACACAGACTCCCACAGACACACACACACTCCCACAGACACACACACACTCCCAAAGACTCAAACACCCAAACGATACAACATGACTTTGACCTTTCAGAGCACACAATGAGGGACAGCGAAGAATAAAGTCAGAGGCTCTAATGAGTGTTTGCAAGTTTAAAGAGTGTGTGAGAGAAAGAGAGAGAGAGAGAGAGAGAGAGAGAGAGGAGAAGAAGCTATGAATAATTAAAGAGGAGTTATTAGCATGTTCCTTATTCATTCATATCCCCAAACACACTCTCTTGTATTCAGACAGAGTTTGTTCTTCAGCAGACACATGACATATTCAATATTCAGAGGACAAAAAAACAAAAACTATACAATTATAGAAAAAGGTACGACTATGAATATGTTTCAATGTTGAAGCAAGTTATAATGTTGTATAGTAGGACAACACACAGCCCTTTGAACCCTTTGTCTAACATGTCTCCATGTGACTCTGTAATTGGTAATTGATGATATCTAAACTTCTAAAGGGAAAGTTCAAATCAAGTATACGTCTTTGTCCGTGTAGTGCTATTTATCAATCTAGATAGTTTTGGTCTGAGCTGCTCAGTGTTGGAGACATCGGCTGCAGGGATGTCTGCCTTCTCTTAAATATAACTGAACTAGACGGCACTCGGCTTGAGATGCTTTAAGCGCCAAAATAACACATTTAAAAAAACTCAAGAGCAATGTATCTTTCCAGAAATCATGAAAAATACTACAAATACTTCGTTACTGTACTTAGGTACGGGAAGTGAGTACTTTTGCCGTCTCTGTCGACCAACTATATCATGACGAGAGGCTAATGCCCATGACAGCTGCAGACAAATGGCCTCCATTTGTGATACAGTAGCCCAGTGGATCCCAAAGTGGGGTCCGAGGACCCCCAAGGGTCCCTTAAGGAAGTTTCAGGGGGTCCCCAGCACAAAGGGGAATCATTGTCTTTGCAAAAATACCATCCATAAGTAACACAATGACAGACTGCACAACGATTTTGGTCATCAACACATTCTCACTCCCAGCTCGTCAAAAAGCAGCGCTTGGTCAGGTGTCTTAGGCGTCTGTTGCTGACGCAAAACGTCTCCTTTAGCACGTCGCCCTATGAGGTCTTATTTAGTCACGCTTGGTTAGGACTGTTGGCGTCAATTTATGACGCTCTGGGTGGGGGACGTACATTATGGACGTTCCAGGGACAAGAATGAGACAGTTAGGTTAGATATAGGTGGGTGGGGTTACATTATGGACGTTCCAGGGACAAGAATGGGACAGTTAGGGTTAGATATAGGTGGGTGGGGTAACAATATGGACGTTCCAGGGACAAGAATGGGACAGTTAGGGTAGATATAGGTGGGTGGGGTAACAATATGGATGTTCCAGGGACAATAATGGGACAGTTAGGTTAGATATAGGTGGGTGGGGTTACAATATGGACGTTCCAGGGACAAGAATGGGACAGTTAGAGTTAGATATAGGTGGGTGGGGTTACAATATGGACTTTCCAGGGACAAGAATGGGACAGTTAGGGTTAGATATAGGTGGGTGGGGTAACAAAGACTTTTGGCATTGCTTTTTGACACTCTGCACGTACGTTTTAATGACCCGCGGGACAAGAACGGGACATTGACCCGGGTCTCCAGGGGTATAGCCTTTTGTCACCCATCCACTACACCAACCCTCCCACAGATTTTGGGTGTTTCATATTACTGGCTTCCATTGTCGCTTTTCACGTCACCTTACAGCGTGGTGGTCAAAGGGGGATTTTTTTAAGAGACACTGACCAAGTGTCAGTATTTGACGAGTTGGGATTAAGATAAGGAGAGACAACAAGACACTTTGAGTCTTGTAAGAAGCCATGAGACATGGTTGCAAACCACTGTTTTATTTAACTGAGATGTTTAGGAGTACAACATAAAGTTGCAGAAAATTGAAATACTCAAGTAAAGTATGTCAAAATGGTACCTTAGTGCAGTTCTTGAGTAAATGTACTTAGCTGCTTTACACCAGTGACATCTACCTACGTAGATTTAACAGAGGGCCTGAAAGTTTGTACGTTCTGATATTTGGACATTCTTTGCTCTTGCCTGAAAAAAAAACTGATCCTTTAGTTTTTAATGTTCATGAATAAATAAGAAGCAAACCAGCACTACACGCTCCTTAATGAAGGCTAAAAACTGAAAACAGCCAAACTGACCTTTGGTTAAATTTACCTTCTAATTAAAAATCGGGAGAAACTGCTCTTTTCATTTCTGTTTGTGTGACTTTGTGTGTCTGTGAGTGTGTGTGTCTGTGATTGTGTGTGTGTCTGTGTGTGTGTTTGTGAAATACTACAGCACACACACACTAACTGAAATCCCAATTCCCTGCAAAGTGATGAGAGTAAACACATAAAATCCAGTTGACACTTCTGCGAGGCGGGAAAGGGAGATTTAATAAATGACGGGGAGGCCTCTGTGTGTACAGTCAACCGGCCAAACGAGTGTTTGATTTCCCTCAAGGACACAATGTTTCCCCTGCACGAGAAAAAACAAAAACCAAAATCCAATCACGTTGTGTCTGGGTCTGTGAGCTGGTACACTGTGTTTATATATATGTATGTATGTGTATGTGTACAAAAAAAGATGGGAGAGACTGACAACCCTTGTCTTTTTGCATGGATAGAAAATCAAAGAAACAGTACGCGAGCTGTCGGAGTTCTATATTTTTTAAATAACGTTGCAGGGGAATCTCATTAGGAGGGTCTGTGTGGGTAAAAAGAGGAGGAAGGAAAATATCTTTAAATCTAAAGAAAGAGGAGAGGTGAGTGGAGACAGTGGCTCTGCATTCTCCGCTCGATAAACTGGGCCGGAGCGATGCAGGAGGGTTAGAGAAAGGATGCTCAATCACCCGAAAAATATGGGCTTTACACCCTCAGCATGGCGGAAAGGAAGAAACGAGTTCTCCTGCTGCTCCGGGGGGGGAAATGACAGATCTGAGTTAACTTGGTTCGTATTGGTTTGACTCTGTGACCGAAAGAGTGAGTCAGGAAACACAGGTGAGAAAGGACAGACAGAAGTCTGAGGTTAGAAAAGAAAGGGAAAGAAGGGATGGAGAGAAACCGGAGTCCCTGTCCAACATTCACCATTTGGAGCTTGTTCTGGGTTTTTCTGATGTTATCTTGAAGAAGTTTTGTCATCATGCAGCAGTTCATGATATGTCATCAAACTTCTCGATTTCTTGCATTGCAATCATAATAAATCCATCTTTAAGTAAAAATGATGACACACTTTAAAAAGACGTAAGAGTGGCCAAGAAACGTAAGAGTCGTCGGCCTACACGCACAGAATGTGATGAAGGATGTAATGGAGATAAAGGAAATTGTTTTCATGGAGCAGAGGATTGGGGACAGAGGGACAGCGCTGAGAGTCCATCCCAGAAAAAACTGTTAAGACATCTTCAAATTTCTTCGTCCAAAACGTAAAGATATGAACTTCCCCGTGATGTAAAACCACAGAAAAGCAGGAAGACCTAACTCTCAATCAATGCTCTCTTCCTAAAAGGAATCCGCGGTTGGTTCACCTTCCTGCTAAACCAATCAGAATCTGACACAAATTGCAAGGGCCGATCACAGAGTCACACTCTGCTTTAAAAAATCTGTTTCTACCTGTGCTAATTG
>NC_048422.1:22967068-22968658 GCF_013103735.1 Etheostoma cragini | reverse complement strand
CCCTTTCCACCTCCAGTCATCTACTCCAGCTGACCAGTCCAGGGCCTCCTTCGGTCTGGTCTTCGGGCTCCTTTGTCGCCACCACCGGTGTCTAGATTTCAGCGGGGGGGGGGGATATTTGTTAAGCAATGGAGTCTAATTGCCAAAATACTGTACATTTTATTGAGCTGTACAATAAAACCTATTTGCATATCTGCAAACACGTGTCTCCTGATTGAAAAGTGTTGCTTATTTGTTTTTCTGTCAACCGACTGAGCTGTACACGACTGAATTAAATTATATTATATTATAAAGGTGTTGCCTTCTTTTGAGTGTGTCTGTCCACCCATGTGGGTTAAACACCAGCTCTTTGTTTGGAAGCACGCTGTCTGGAATCACTCAAATAAACACATGTACTGCAGCAAAGCGAACACACAGTGGGAGATATGGATTTCTGTTGATTACCACGTTTCAGTCGCCTCAGGCTGGGCACCTGTGGAGGAGAGGCTCAATACTCTGTCTGACAACAACACGAGACATTCAACTCCCGGCAGGAACAGATACACACAAAGCTCAAATGGAGAAAAACACAAGTCCTCCAAACCCTAAAACCAGAGGTCGTTTATTCCGACCTTCTAATACAACCCAGAGGCGTTTTCCGTCCTCATATCTAAACCAGAGAACGCCATTTGCAGTCCTAAATGTTAACTGTCGTGGTTTTAAACACATCTTTAACGTTGTGAAACGGTCAAAGATTGGTCAGGTTTAGGCTGGTCTATATCCACAACGTTCCACTTCTGGGATAGATCAGGAAATTCAAAAGGAGGTCCTTTTTTCCGTCTGGATGTCCCGTCACCTTTGGCTTTCTCTGCAGGGTAAATCCAGACAGCTAGCTAGACGATCTGTCCAATCTGAGAACTATGGTTACCTGGTCCTCAGGTCTCTGCCGGGTAAATCCAGACAGCTAGCTAGACTATCTGTCCAATCTGAGAACTATGGTTACCTGGTCCTCAGGTCTCTGCAGGGTAAATCCAGACAGCTAGCTAGACCATCTGTCCAATCTAAGGACTATGGTTACCTGGTCCTCAGGTCTCTGCAGGGTAAATCTAGACAGCTAGCTAGACTATCGGTCTAATCGGAGTTATCTGTTCCACGAGTAAAACAACCTTTGAACGTACACGTGTTCCACCAAAACAAGTTACTTCCCGAGGTTATTTTGCAGCGGCGCTGTTGCTCCGTTTGGTGCGTAGCGTTGACCAAGACAATTGTGATTGGTTTAAAGAAATGTCAATAAACCAGAACATGTTTATCTCCCATCCCAGAATGCTGTGTGGACTAGCCAGACCCTCCTCCTCCTCTGCAGCACTGTGGAAATAGGTCAGGCAATTCGAGAGTTTAAGAGAGAAGTTTATAAAAAAGGTACTAGTTTGGATTCATTCAGACAGTACGCGGTGTGCATGTGATCCTCACACCTGATCTGCAGAGTAAACCATAGTCTTCATAGACCCACACAGATAGCAGAAGTTATCGGATGTCCAGACGAAATTAGGGACATCCAGCAGAATTTCCGGCACCAAGTGAAAAATCCTGGACATGGAACGTCATCGATAT
>NC_048422.1:22943914-22966968 GCF_013103735.1 Etheostoma cragini | reverse complement strand
GAGCGAATAAAACACACACACACACACACACACACACACACACACACACACCTTCGACGTCCCGTGTGTGTGTCGCGTTAGGTGACGACAGTTTGCTGATTCCTCATGCACGAGGCGGCACTAATCTGCACTGGAAAAAGGAGGACGGGCACCGCGGTCGAGGCGAGTAAAAGCAGGTAAAAAACGCTAATAGTCACATTACTTTCTACTTTTCTCCCGTCATAACTACTTCAGCCACTAGAGGGAGCCACCATTAGAAAAATAAAGAGGAATCGTAACTGCTGCATGAAAACAAACGACCTATGGGAGCGTTTTGAGTGGGGACAGTCCCAAGGGAACTCTTCTGTCGGGTTTTCGTACGGAGATTTATGACAAAGTTAATGTGACAGAACTGGAAGCTGCTCACAAACACAAGCAGTATTCCTGTTAGTCGCTCGCTGCTTTCATTAAAACAAACTTACTCAAACCCTCATTCGTCTTACTGACAGGTGTTCGATCCGCCTCTCCAGATCCAGGATGCAATCACATGCTATTAAATGCCTGCGTGTGTGTGTGTGTGTGTGTGTGTGTGTGTGAGGGTCCAGGGGAGCCTTCAACAACATTAACGTGTCCGTAGAGCTGTTATAATAAAGCTGTACATTAGAATCACGTTATTGAGTAAACAGCTCGAAGATATATAAATAAATAATACATAATAAATAAGCAACCCAGCAGTCCAGTTATTTTATAGACTGCAATAACAATATTAATCCAAAGATATTGCGTGTAATCTGATACTTCTGAGAAGGATGAGGACAACTTTAAGGTACATTTTAAGTCATTTTTGTTAAACTTGTTATTTTTAAAATGTCCACCTAAAAGCAATAACACATCTTGTGACACCCTTGGCTCATCCTTAAAGGGACAGTTTGGATCTGTTGAAGTGTGTTTTTGTAAGTTACTTCTACATCGTCAGTGTGCTAGCTGGTTTGCTAGTTTAGTTAGTTCCTAAATCTTATAACAACACCAAAGTCCGAAAAATTGGGGGAAATTATTGTAATAAAATACAGGAAGCGACAAAAAAAATCTAAAGCTGTTTATCTATCTGACAACAATCGCAATACACAGTAGATATTTGTGTACAAACGAATACTACGGCACACATGAAACTGTTTGCACATACATTGATTTTGGCTATTTATTACACACACACTCACCCACACACATACACCAACACACACACACACACACACACCCACACACACACGGGCACACCCACACACACACACACACACCCACACCCACACACACGGGCACACCCACACACACCCACACACCCACACACACACACACACACACGGGCACACACACACGGGCACACACACACACACACACACACCCACACACCCACACCCACACCCACACACACACCCGCACACACGGGCACACACACACACCCACACCCACACTCACACACACACACACGCACACACTTTGATATTAAAGAAACAACAAGTTATCCCAGAAAACGCTCCACAGGCACACCATTTTTAAAATAAAACTTAAATGTTCACACTGCAACACATGTTGGGAAAGTTAAGAAAGCAAAACAAACACACACACACACACACACATACACACACACACGAGGGAGTAGTTAAAGGAAGGTAAACACACACAAACAACCTGCCAGTTTCACTTTGTGTTTGGAGACGTAAAGGGGCCAAAGTCTAATCTGTAACAGCGATCTAATTAACTCCGGTTCTCACATCTGTCCAAAGTGTTTTGAGAAGAAAGTGAGTTTAGCTCCGGGCCGCGGCGGCGAGGGAAAACTGCTTCGAGAGCGAGGGAGCAGACCGAGAAGCTGCAAACGAGCTAAGAGAAAGACCGGGTTGAGATCTGTAGACCTCCACCGTCTCCGATACACTGCTGACATTGTCCTTTTTACAAATATATGTCACATATAAGCTGTATTCTAACGAATGGAGCTCTTAAAATACACATATCAGGTCAGCAACAGCCTTCCTGAACATTTATGTCTTCTCAACCAAGGCCAACCAGGTGCTGGTTCTGGTCCTGGTGCTATTGCCAGTACGGTGCTGGTTCTACGCGCCAGTTATCTAAGAACCAGATTGATTTTCCACAGTCTGAGAGCCAGAGTATAGGGCTACGTTCACAACGTCACTGCAAGTACCTCCATAGTCATCAATCAATCATGAATCTTGTCATGAATCAACAATAATGGAGGACTACATGCCGATACTGTTGCTCCTGGCTTTACAAATTCACACTGGTATACAAAGACGGGCCCTGACAGCTCTCCGTGACCGCTATGGACCGTGGATACGTTCAAGAAGAAAGGGAATTATCTCGCATGATTTAACGTTTATTATAATCTTTTGATGGGTTGCCATGGCAACATCAGTAGCAAAATACCATTAGGGTGAACAGACGTCCCGATTTGACCGGGGCGGTCCCAATTTTCCCAACAAAAAGCCTATCGGGACCCGCTCCCAGCACCTGACGTAACTGGTTCTTATCTCTAAGTTGGTGCTGAGTTGGAACCCGTGGTCTTGGCCCAGAGCCAGGTTTATCTGTGTAGAAAAGCAAAAGAACCGGTTCGATATCTGGCTCTGAGTCCGAACCAGCACCAGAACTGCCTTGGTGGAAAAGACATAATAGAATCAAGAAGACATCAACAGTGCTCACCAAGTGCGTATGGTAAGGTTGTTCCTGCTGCTGGAAGGCCTCTCTCTTTCTTCTGATTCATAATGGTCCCATAATTTAAAAAGCAAGATTTCCATGTCTTGTCTTTATTACAAAGTAGGTCGAGTTACAATAGAAATGTTGTCCACAGAGATATGCACACATATTCAGAAACTGGTCCTTTATACTAGAGAGGTTCATATACCGATGCCAGTATCTGTATTGCCTCTGATGCTGCCTAAAAACGCTGGTATCTGTATTGGGAAGTACTGGAGTTTATGCACAGATCCGATAGCACGTCAGTCTCCTCCATCATGATTCCCAGACATCACCCAGATATCAAACATGTTCTAGTAGAAACCCAAAATTAAAATTAAAATTTGAAAATGAAGATATGGATCCTTTAAGCTTCATTCTGTGGATGTGCGATCAACTACAATCCGGCTGTCAGAATTCTAGCTGATGGACAGGTGTTCAAATACTTATTTGCAGCTGTATCATACAAATAAATAGTTACAAAATCATACATTGTGATTTCTGGATTTTTTTTTTGATCATGTCTCTCAAAGTGGACATGCACCTATGAGGACAATTTCAGAGCCTCCATGATTTCTAAGTGGGAGAACTTGCAAAATAGGAAGGTGTTCAAATACTTATTTATCTCACTGTACATAAGCCTGTTTCTCTCTTTCCACACACACACACACACACACACACACACACACACACACACACACGCACACACGCACGCACGCACGCACGCACGCACGCACGCACGCACACACCTCTCTGTCCTTGAGCTTCATGGCCAGCACCAGCTGGTTCCTGTGATTGGCCAGGGCTTCTCTGTAGCTGCCCTTGGAGAAGAGGGCGGAGCCAAGGTTGCCATGAGCACGGCATTCACCTGACTGGTCACCTGTGGACGAGACAGACAGACAGACAGAGAGTGACCTTCACCTCACCTTCTGCAGCGTCCGTTCACACTGCTGCGTTCACCTCATCCATAGCAACGGTGGAAGGTAACTAAGAACTTTTTACCCGAGTAGTGTCTGCAAGGTTAACCCTCCTGTTGTCCTCGGGTCCAATTTGACCCGGTTCTAAAGTTGCTACATCTGAAATATGGTTTTCTTTCAGAAATTTGCCCCCGAAGTAACATGGATGGTTGCATACAGCTGTCACTTTTTATCAATATTTGTTGACTTTACTGAGCCTTTTGAAATTTTGTGGGTTTATTCCCAAATTTTAAAAGCTTTTTTGGTTACATTTGTCACTTTTCTTTCTTTTTTTTTTTTTTTTTTGACATCTTTTCACATTTTTGTCACTTTTTTTGACATTTGTTCACTTTTTTTTCACTTTATTTGACATTTTTCTGTTTTTTTACACTTTGTTTTTTAAGTTATTTTACCAATTGTTTTTTTCTTTAATCCAAATGCTATCAAATTAACAAAAACACCCTAATTCAATGAAAGTAGTGAACTGATCAGTTATTTAACTTGTGAGGAGCGTTGTTGGGGACCATCCACATTACTTTTTTTGGACAATTTGTTTGGAAAGAAACCCAAATTTGTGATATAGAAACTTTTTTTGAAAAAGGGGTCAAATTTGACCCGAAGACACCAGTAAGGGTTGAGTAACATTTTCAATGCAAGACTTTTTACTTGTAACAGGGTATTTATTTACAGTGGGGTATTAGTACTTCTACTTAAGTGAAGGATGTGGCTGTCCCGTACCTAAAGTCTTGGTCACCTCCAGGTCCTGCTGCATGTAGGCAACACTCTTCTCGGCGTTGCCTAAAGACCAGTAGGCCGAGCTCAGGGCCGAGAAGACGGAGCCACGCAGCTTCAGCGAGCACGTGCCGATCTTCAGCCCCGCCTCCAGCACCACGACCGAGGCGCCGTGGAAACCGTGGGTCAGCAGCTCCTGGCCGATGACCGACACCACCACGAACGGGCTCTTGTCCAGCTTCATCTTCTGCAGCTGCTGGTAGGTCGGCTCAAGCGTGTCTGTGGAGAGAGTTTGAGAGGGAATTCAAATAGTCACTTAAAGAGCGCCTATTGTGCTTTTAGGGGATTTTTCCATCTTTTAGTGTGTTTTATAGTTTTTTTGTGTTTGTAATAGACGTATAAAGTTTTAAAAAACACTCCAATTGGAGCTTTCTCTACCAAAGACAGCGCTTTTTTCTCAACTGTCTGAGGTTACATTAAGATTGCTAGGTTTTGGTTGAATAAGTAATACCTTTTTCCACGTTTACACCTCACATTCACACTGTTTTGGCGTTTCCGAGCCTCTTAACCGGAGACATTTGAAAACGCTTCTGACCCCGTTTCGGTTCGAAATCTCCGGGTTATGTTGCAGTCTTAACAGCCAACGGCAGACACTGACGCCTATGTTTTGCTGCCTGATTGGGTCATGAAGTCTCCATCCATCCATCTTCCATCCATCTTCCATCCATCTTCACCTCTGCTTATCTGGTATTGGGTCGCATTGGGGAGTAGCTCCAGCAGGGGACCCCAAACTTCCATAGAGTCTCATTCTCTGACTAATCTACTGATGCTACCAGCAACGGGCGGAGTATACGTGCTGTCTCCTGTCTACGCGGGCACACGCATGCTCAATCAGAGGTTCTACAGTCTTTGTACATTGTAAAGGGTAAAGTCCGATCCAACTGATTTGGAAATTTGCGATCTCACATACAGCCTCCTCCGGGTTAATGCCTAGATAAGATTAGGGTTGCAGTGCATGTGTGAAAGTGGCTATAGATTGTATTTTATTTTACCAAGTTCAACAAGAGCCATGGTTTCTTTCCAGACGTGCGCAACATGTGCCAAAACCAGCAGACATCAGGTCATATGCAGCTGCACTTCATGCAAATGAGATGAACTGCAGCTGCACTCATGTCTATGTGTAGTCTTCCATATCAGGCTACAACTGAAACACTGTAGTGATGTGATGTAGCGGAGGCAGGCTTGGTAAACATCCCTCGGGAAGAACTGGGAGGACTGCAGGAGCCAGAGAATCCAGGGGAGCCCCTCCTCCTCCATGCAGGTCCCCTCTGGGCTGACTGCACATTGGCCTTCTCCACGGTCCAACATGTTGCCCTTCCTCCTGCTTACTGAAGCATGACAACTCCTGGTAACACTTGATACTCGGAGTCTTAGCTTCGAGGCTTGCTCGCTTTGAAGCGTATGAGAGATGGAGTTCGGGAGGTTGCAGGGGGGACAGCAGAGCAACCTCCCACAGAGCTTCAGATCTGCACAGTGAAGCTTTGCAGGATTTCAGACGGGACTCTGTCACACGATGTATGTCATCGGTACAAGCCGCGGATCGTAACTTTTCGAATCAGAACCTGCTGAGTGTGAACACGTACTCTGGCTTTTTGTTGTTCTCAAAGTAAACACACAGAAATAGACATACAGCTACAAGAAATGGCACAATAAAGCTATTAATGTCATTGAATAGTTCAATAATACCAATACTGTTTTACAGGAGAATTGAATTCAGAATGTTTTGGTTTTAGAAAAGGAGGACGCAGTGCCAGGGATCGAACCACCATCCTTCCGATTGGTGGTTCAATCCCTGGCCCCGCAGTCCCATGTCAAAGTGTCCTTGGGTCTGAACTGCTTCTGATGCTAGGCCACAGTGTGTGAATGTGTGTGAATGGTTCCTGTACTATGTTAAAGTGCTTTGAGTAGTCGTTAAGACTAGAAGAGCGCTGTATGAATACAGTCTATTTACCTGGATTGTCATCTTAAATGTGTATCAAGTTGATTAAGCAGTAAAAATAGTTGAAAAAGTGCAAACAGATTTAATTAATATGAATGTCATTCATTCCACCTGCTGCCTTTTCGTACAACGTTGCTCTATTTGTAAATGCTTTAGAGCGGCAAAGATTAATTGATTAATTGACGGCTTGTCAACTTTTATATTTAGGGTGGGATTTTTGAAAAAAAAATCAGAGGGAAAACAGAAACAAAACAAAACAGAATTAAATCCTTTGAAAACCAAGGATGCCACTCAGCCAGCTGTGCTAAAACACTTAATCATGAACTTCAATGTTCAATGGAAAATAATCTCAATGCCTCCAATCCCACTGGTGATAGAAATTATTCAGCAGAGGAATAGATAGAGGAAGGGATATGTAGACGCACCCAGATTGTTAAATGTGAACATTTTCTAGTTTTTCTCCCCTCCTCTGCGACAGTAAACTTAATAGCTTTGAGTTGTGGACAAAACGAGACATTTGAGGACGTCATCTTGGGATTTTGGAAAACACTGATTCACATTTTTCACCACTTTCTGACATTTTATAGAGCACACAACTAATCGATCCACCCCAAAAAATAACAGATTAAAACAGATTAATCAACGATAAAAACAGTTGTTTGTTGCCACATTAAAATGCTTCACTTAGAAAAATGAGAGAGAGAGAGAGAAAGAGAGAGAGAGAGACAGAGAGAGAGAGAGAGAGAGAGAGAGAGAGAGAGAGAGAGAGAGAGAGAGAGAGAGAGAGAGCAAAACTCCTTTGGTCAGTTACCAATGGCCTTGTGTTCAACAGCCTGGATCGGCATGCTCTACCTCAAAGGGAAACACTGTAAAAGTAGATGTGCGCTGCAGCTTGCGAGCAGATTCCAAACACCTACGTGTGTAGACATCTGCTGGAGCTTGCCAAGCAGAAGGCTTTTCCCAGGCATCCTTGCTCCCATTCGGATCCAACTGAAGGGCAACAACATAATCCCGTGCCAACCCAAGCCTGCAAACCATTCTGGATTGGATGCACTCTTCCTTCATCTTCATATGCTACTGAGACCTGCACGTTAAAGTGCACTCTGAACTCAGGGGGCGAATTTTTTTTTATTTTATAGCATTTGGAGAAACAAATTCAAGTGTTTTTGAAATAGTGTTGAGTAAAATTTGACATATTGCAGTCTGTGATTATCCATCAACATCCATTCCTTTAATTTTAGTCGAAATAATTCTGCTTTTCTAACTCAAACATGAGGTATAATTTCCTATAAATTAGGTTTATTGACCATACATTTTATCAAAGGAGTCTGGTGGCTATGAAGCAAGCAGAGATTACAGCTTCAGTTCCCCGTCGCAAACGGCTGTCTGACAGCACGGGAAAGAGCTGAAAATCTTCTAAATTTGACATTTTGACATATCTTTAGTATCCGTGTTGGTACTCCGGCCTGCAAGGTGGAGGCTGGGGGTTGTGGCCTTGACCAACTGCTCATTTGAAAAGCACTGATGTCTCTCTCTCATGGGTGGGCCAAATTCTCTGGGCGGGCAAAGCAGAGAAAGCGGAAGTAACCTTTCCCCATATGACCTCATAAGGGGCTAGATTCAAAATCGGCCCATCTGAGCTTTCATTTTCTCAAAGGCTGAGCAGGATGGCCACGGCTCAGTTTACACCTTTCACCATTTCTAGCCACTGGAGGACCATAGGCAGGCTGGGGGAACGCATATAGATGTTAAAAAAACATGAAATTTTCATGCCATGGGACCTTCAAAGCAGGGGTCCTCACCGTGACTTAGGTCAGGGACCCCTTAGCTAAAAGAGACAGAGCAGGGACACCCAACTGCATATATGGTATACAATTAAGTTGCATATTAACTTGAAAGGACGAAAATAATCGGTCATTATTTATGCATAAATCTGCAAACTGCCCCAAAAAAAACGGCCTAGCCCTTTACTGAACACCGGTCTTTCTACTTGGCATTAGCTGTGAGTTCTGCTACCACATTATACGAGTCAGAAGAAGAGTCTCTTTCTATTTCATCTGACCTGTTTTATTCATTTTCTACATCCCACTTTTCTTCACGTGTCTCTTGTCTCCCTCTTTGTTGTTTCTTTTGTTTGTTTTTTGCGTCCATTTCTTTGTGATGTCTGAATCCTCCCTTACAGTTTCCCTTAGAGCCCACTGTCCATCTCCCTCGCCTCTCATTCAACTTCTCAAACACAAAGTCATGGAAGAAGGAGTCAAACAAACAAATGCACGAATACATAAATCTGTTGTTGTAGGAAAGATGAGCGAAGCGGAAAAAGGAGCCAGGCAGCGTGTGAACTGGGCCGTACCTCTGAGCGGAGACTTCATGGCGGCCTCCACCATGCCCACGAGCAGCTGGAGACTCTTGGGGTCCTGGGCGAGGCCGGAGGCGAACGCCGCCAGGGCGTCGGCATGGCGACCCAGGTACTGCAGGGCAACCCCCTGACGAAAGTAGGCCTGCAGGAATAAGAAGAAGTAGACGTTACCAGTTGCGTTTTACATTTTGATCCACTTGTGTATTTTTACCCCTGTAGCTCCGAACGTAACACCACAGTATTACGTTACTGTATAGTATAACTATGTTTTCTATCCAAGGTTAGCTTGTTAGCATGCAAAATCAAGTTCAAAACTAAAATTATCGACCTTATAGCGGTGCTAGAGAAAAAGTCAGGGGATCACCAAAATCGTTTGACTTCATCGGCTGAGGATCATGAATGCTAAATTCGATACGTTCAACAGTTGTTGAGATGTTTCAGTTGGGACCGACAGACAGATGTGGAAGAAGTACTTTTTTTTTTTTTTTAATAAGTAAAAGCAGCAACACCATAGTGTATAAATACTCTGTTTAAGTAAAAGTCCTGCATTTAAAAGTCAAATTACAGAATTTTTAGCATCAAAATGGTACTTAACGTACCAAAATTAAAAGTACTCATTATTTCAGAGTAGCTTGCAAATTCTGTCTAAGAAATTATTCATTTCTTACACTGCACTGGAACTTTTATTCTTGCATTTCATACATTACATTGTACTTGTTTTATTTTAAATTTATTTTACCCTTTAATGAGTGATATTAAATTGTACTTTAAAGTCCTTAGGTGGTGCATTTATTTTGCCCTTTATCTCGATATCTCGTTATTTTGTAAAGCACTTTGATTGTGCCATATAAAAAGCCTTGTCTTGCATTAAAAAAGGACAATATTTGCTTCCGAAATGCAATGGAGTTGCATAGTAGTAGTAGAGAGTAGCAGAAAACGGAATTGATGTCATTTTAGGTGTTTTTTATCCGGCTGATGATTGTTCAAGTGTTCATTTTTTGGATAAGTATGGTTTTTATTGGTTATTTGATGCTATAGAAATGGGACTGCATAGCTCACAAATGCACGTGACACTTCAGAGTGGATCCCTCTTTAAACACATTTCCTTAATTGTTTCCTCTATCCTCACATGATTTCCTCAAGTGAAGCAAGGAAAGGAAACGTGGATGCAATCGAAGGACACGGGACGTCCCCACGGTTTCCTTCACACGTGCACACACACAGCTCACACTTTGTTGTGACTCCTCGTGCATTTCACTGCAACATTAGAGACAATGAATCATGACATGAGAGTCATGCAGAGGACGCACAACCACCGCTCTCCTCTTCCCTCACTGCCGACCAGACTGTCACTTAATTGTCCTGTTTACCTCTCTCTTTCTCTTCCCCTTCATTACTCCCCCACTTTTTTCTTTAATTTATCATCCTGCCCTCTCTCCTCCCATTTAAAAACATAATCTGTCATGACAGAGAAGGAATGAAGACAAAGAAGAGAGGAATCAGATTACATGGCAGCTCCTGTCCTAGCTGTCCACTGTCTGCACTCGCTGTTGTCTTTGTCCTACCCAGTGTCTTCAAACAGCTTCATTGAAATAAATGGATTTGGTGTGTGTGTGTGTGTGTGTGTGTGTGTGTGTGTGTGTGGGGGGGGGGGGGGGGGGGGGGGGGGGGGGGGGGATGCACTAAGCCTTTAGCTGCTGTGTTGGTGTTGGGAGCAGAATTGAACAGGAAACAGTGTTATTTCACTGTTGATTGACACAAAGTGGGATAAATGGTCGGTGATTACAGCCGGGGTCTGACCCCATCTAACACTGAAATCTGTCTCAGCTACAGTGGTAATATAATCACATTCATTTATTTATTGACCGGATGGTCTCCCCCCCCCCTCCCGTTTGCTCAATTTAGATTTTTTTTTCCTCAATTAACTTCTACTACTTCTTGTGTTGTTGCTGGATGAACACAAGTCAAAAGTTGGTACACACAGATTAGTCTCATAACAGGTTGAAAAGATGGTATTTGGCGCCAAGTTACCAGTACAGCTTAAATTAGATTACATCTTCCTTTGTGCTGCAGTAACTGTAAATGCCTTTAGCTGATTCTGTTGGAGGAAACAAGACATCTGACATCTGTACAAACCTGTACTGATTATTTTGAGATTGTTATTCTTCTTACGTGAAATCAAATAGAGTAATATGTAATTAATTAATATAGCAAAAGTAAGCGCCAATAGTATAGATGATATTGAGTTTAACCATAGTATATGTAAGCACTCGGAATGGAAAAATATAAAGACATATAATAAAAATATGCATAGAGCCATGGTGAGTGGTGAGTGAAACGGGAACAGAAACTACACCATTATTAGGTAAAACCATTTTAAAGCAGTAGCAATTATACTAGTCCACAATGGCCAGAGGACAGGACGGAGGCTCAGGTTTGGCTCCTGACTGATGCCAAGTGTCCATGCTGAGGAGAGAGAGAAGCAGCAGCCTGCCCTCTGACCCTCATCCGGGGGGGCTGGAGGGGGGGCTCTGGACTGGAACGAGGTAGCCATGCCGGTGGCTGGGGGGGACATATGGACGCCCCACCTGTCTGCCTACCTCTACTTAGCACTGCCCCCCACAAAATCTGTCGCTTTCACACTGATTTGGCTGCTGTGTGGAGGATGCAGCGTTTCTCATTTAGACATTCATGTCCTATTCCTGACTACTTGATTGGGGGAAGCTTCTAGAACAATAATTTCAGTCAGATGAGGGTGATTATGTCAGGAGGATATACAAGTTATAATCATAGCAAGATGGGTATTATCTCTGCATGAAGGTACAGCACAATAGGTAAGATTGAGAGTGTGTGTGCATGTGTGTGTGGTTGTGTCAGAGCTTTTTACCCCCATCAAGGGTGTAAACATGCCAGAGCCAGACAGAAAGTGACAGCAGGAAGAGTCTGCTTCAACCACCACCACCTCCAGCCTCCCGCTCACACACATCCTGCCTATTAGCTCAGTCTGGCTACGCTGCCGGCTTATCACATACAGGGGGTATACAGTCCAGACAGTCTCTCACACACACACACACACACACACACACACACACACACACACACACACACACACACACACACACACACACACCCCATCTCAAACACTTTCTGTCTCATTTTTTCCGTCTGTCTCTCAGCAGTTGTTCCGGAGCATCTCTTACATATCTTGTCAGATTACAGAGTCTGTCTCTCTCTCTCTCTCAAACTCACACTCACACTCACACTCACACACACACACACACACACACACACACACACACACACACACACACACACACACGCACCCACACACACACACACACACACACACACACACACAGAGAAAATCGAGCAGTTAGACAGCCCCTTAAACGTCAGCTGACAGGCCTGTGTCGGTTAAAGTGAAGGGATCAATAATAGGACAATGGACAAAAATAATCCTGGCGTGAGTGTGTTTGCTCCTGCAGTATTTACTGTTGTGTTCATACACTGTACATATATATCTCTCTCCGATGTTGTGCGTTGGTGTGTAAATGTGTGTGAGTGTTTATCTGGTGAGCTGGAGTCACCTTGTACGGCAGCCTCGGCCACAGTGTGTGAATGCGAGTGAATGGTTCCTGTACTAAGTAAAAGCGCTTTGAGTGTTTGTTAAGACTACAAAGGCGCTCTATATAAACAGTCCATTATATATAGAGCTGGGTCTTGTATAAAGATTTTCAATACCGGTAACGATACTAATATCGTGACTTCATTACCGGTCCCTAAACAAAACGCAAAAAAAAAAAAAAAAACATTACGTCACACATCATTTTATAGATTGTTCAGCTCCTACGACGTGAGCCCCGTCTCTCTTTGTAACAGAGAGTTTTACCTTCACGTCTCTACCACAAGTTATGTTAGACAGCCAATCAGAAGCCTTGTTAGATCTTTGAAGGTGGATACTGAACGCTTATTGGCTCACTGATGCGGATGAGATTTACTCCTTAGGTATTGAAATTGGGTTTTGAATGACACCCCAGGCATTTTTCAGTACTATAGTTTTTTCCCGATTCTTTAGAGGCGATTTGGTTGGTGTCTAAAAAGGACTGAATTTCAGAACCCAGCCCTACTCATATGTTATCATTCGTACCCTGATGTCCGTCTGTCAGTGGTCAGAGAGAATGTCTTCAGTATGATCTATATTTTTTCCCATGTGGCATCATAAAACCGTCATGAGATTGGGAAATTGTGTGTGCAACTTGGATTTTTAAACCATGGCCCCAGTTCTGTCATTATCCTAAGACCTCCCGAAACAGTCAAAAATCTTAGAGCGTCTGATCTGGTGCTACATAATGAACCATCCAGATCTCTCATGTTGACTGGATCAGGTTCCCAGAGTCAAAACTAAACATGGCGTTTACCAAATATCTGGAACAAACTCAAAAAAAACTGCAGGTCCGCTGCAACTCTCAGTTCTCTTAAATCAAGGCTGACTTTTTCATTTATTTAAATGAAATAATTGTTCCTTTCTGCTGTAACTTTTATTCTTGTATTTTATTGTCTTTGCTCATTTTTATGTTCTACTCTCATCGATGAATGACTTTAATTCTCATAAACTGCCCTTTATTGTTTCATGAAAAGCACTTTTAAATGCCTTGCTGCTGAAATGTGAAATGTGCCGTTTGCTTGGTAAACTGCTGCCAAATCTACTGGCTTACTGCTCATGTTCCACTGTCGTATATATTTCATCATATACCCATTCCTATTGATATGCTGCTGCTGATTATGCCAAATGCTGTCTGCAAATTATACATGGAATATTGCTTCTATTTCACAGGCAGATACCACTTTTATCCCTGACCGGTGGTGTGTCAGTGTTTTGGCAAACGCAGATTCTTAACAGTCAGTCAATGCTTTTTGGCCGGCTCATGACATATACACTATCATCTACACAAAGTTATGGCAAGTCATCCTATGATCCAAATGGCATTCCACAAAAGTAGGTATTCAGTAGGATTCTTCCTCTGTTGGACATTCACGTCTGCACACAATTGCAAGGCAATCCATTTAATAGATGTTGAGATAATTCAGTCTGGAGGGCCCAACGTAACGGCTAAAAAAAGATCGGAGCAGTTGAGCGTGTGTTTTAGTGAGACATAATGGCAAACAACATGAAGGAGAGAGGGAGAGATACAGCAAGAGAGGTGCTATATGTTGGTGTGTCAGAGCAAAGGATGCACACCGGATGAACAGATGCTTCAATTACTGCTCGTAACTCACATTAATCGAGAACAGATGGCGACACAAGTGGCGAGAGACAGAGAGAGAGGGTGAGTTGGAGTGAGAGAGGATCACATAAACCAGACATGATAGAGATTAATGTCTCTGCAAATCAGACAATCTGCCTCAAAACACACAGACAAAATCTTCACTCTCATTTCGTCTGGACACAAAGTGGATCAAGCCCTCTCTTTTTCACCGGTGTTGCTTGTGACTGAACAGATTTAACTCTGCAGAGGATGTGGAAGGAAGAGGGAGATGTTGCCTCGAGTCATTTGGTGGAGATGGAGGATGCTGAGAGGAAGTTTGAGAGCTTCCTGACACACCTGGCAGCCTGGAGCCAGCTCACATTTTCTCATCACAGAGAAACAATAAACAGCCCCTTATACTACATTGACAAAAGGACGTTAGCATGCCCATACCTCTGGCCCCAGAGGAAAACACAGTTTAATAGTTCACTTAGAGCTTGGGTTTTATTTATTTTTTGGCTTTGCCATTGGTTGTGATAAGATTTAACCCCCCAGGAGAGCACTAACTGCAACATTGCTAAATTAGAAGTTACCGGACATTCACACCGCCACCGACTTGAACGTTTAAAGTTACTGGGAGTCATTCATTTTTAATGGGAGCTTCTCCCTCTGTCGGCATCGCATTTTGGGTGTTTTGGGCGTTTTGAGCGTCAATCTGAAAGTTGACATTTTTCAACTTTATGTTAATGAGCTATGACGTGTTTCACCGGCAAGAAGCGGCAAGCAAGTCAGCTAAAAACAATAATCTCAAGTAATCTCAAGATGACGTTTTCAACCAACAGCTAACTACAGCTACTAGTTTGAGTTAGCTAATTTGCTAACAACAGCTACTAGTGTGAGTTAGCTAATTTTCTAACTACACTAGCTTGAGTTAGCTAATTTGCTAACTACAGCTACAAGTTTGAGTTAGCTAATTTTTGTAACTACAGCTACTAGTGTCGGCTACCTAACTTTCTAACTACACTAGTTTGAGTTAGCTAATTTGCTAACGACAGCTATTAGTGTCAGTTACCTAATTTTCTAACTAAACTAGCTTGAGTTAGCTAATTCAAATACTACAGCTACAAGTTTGAGTTAGCTAATTTGCTAAGGACAGCTACTAGTTTGAGTTAGCTAATTTGCTAAGGACAGCTACTACTGTCAGTTACCTAATTTTCTAACTACACTAGTTTGAGTTAGCTAATTTGCTAATGACAGCTACTACTGTCAGTTACCTAATTTTCTAACTACACTAGTTTGAGTTAGCTAATTTTCTAACGACAGCTTGTCAACTCTGCTATCTACAAATCTGAAGTCTGCTCTAATTAGCTTTATCCTTTAAGGTCTACAGTTTTTTGGTCCAGTCCTCCGAGCGAATTATCATCTTTGCCAAACAACAGGGATGAAGTGGTGCTGATGTCACTTGGCCATCACTAAAACAAGAGGGTTCATTTTGCCAAGTCAATACCCCACTTATCCCACAGTAGGTGATATAACGACATGCTGTGTGAGTTGTGAGCTGTGGTCTGTAAACCTCAGCCAGTGAGATCATTATTTAAGAGCCTGAGAGGGTCTGAGGGAGTCATTAAAAACAGCAATCTGTATTGCGAGGATGCCTCTTTGTAGAAATGAATGCACCTTATTACCAGGGTGAGGTATGATCAAACCCTGTGAATTTAAACCAGCAGACCTCTGCAGAAGGGTGCAGTTACTCACAGTCTGGGAATTAACAGTTCTCTCATCTTGCTGGGCGACGCGATTCAAACAGGTTCTTCTAATAGACTAGTCAGCCTATAAACACTGCAGTAGAGAAATAATGCTGCTGAGCAAGCATCTTTCCAGAAGACTGGAAACACATATTCTCACACAGATAAGAAACATACAGCCACTGCAGCCATTTCGTAAAAAAAACTCATTTAAACTTGTTAAACTGAGTCGGTGTGTTGAGAAAAAAAGTGTGGGAAAATACTGGAGGCAACTTACTTCGTCCACACATTTTTTTTTAACGTTGATCTCTTTCATTTCAAAGTCCTAGTTAAGTATTATGAGCAAAATACAAAATTTAAAGCATGTTACGGTTGTAGCTTCTCCAGGTGAACAGTTAGATAGTTTACTCCAAAAGTTCCCAACCTAGGGGTCGGGCCCCTCCAAAGGGTCACCAGATAAATCTGAAGGGTCGGAAGAAAATTAATTGAAAAAAGAAGAAGGAAAAAGACAAAAGAAAGGTGCTCAAACTGTTTTATTCTCATCTGTTTTTTGTGTGAAATATTGGATGATATTACCTCTAGGAACCTCGGACTGTAACGACCACTCTAAGGAGCAATAATAAAGTTATGTTTTTGAAATGATAAAGTAAGTTTATTACGTTCTTTAATGTCAAATCTCTTTCTGAAAAGTAACTACATCCGTCAATACAATATTTCTCACACACACACACACACACACACACACACACACACACACACACGCCAACTGTTCACTGGTTTATGTGCATGAATATTCATGGCGCTTTCACTGGGACACTAGCTAAGATGCAATAATTGAGTTGGAGTGGCCATAACCAGTGTTTCCACTGGGACCAATAAAGATGTTACACAGCCAGCTGTGGGCTCCCTCCACTCACACAGACACACAGAGCCGGTCTAATGGCTTCACGAGCCGGTGTACTGTGGTGTGTTACACTGTAAGCTCGGAAGAAGTTGTAAAGGCGGAGGCGCGTCCGAGGCTTTTACATCTCATGAAAAAAGGAGTCTTGCTTGACATAACGCTCTCGTTCATCAGGGAAAGGGATGAGTGTAGATGTCTCTTCTGTTTGTGCTTCTCAGAGTCTGGATTGATGTTAGCGTGTTAAAGTGCATGTAGACGTGCTTGACCATATGCAGGGTCATCATATGCTGAGGGACCACCAAATGTATCTGGAGCCAACAGATTAGACGTCACCGTCTGTCTGTTGAAGCAAAACTGAGCTCTCCGTTAACATTAACCAACAACACAAGTCATTGACTATCGTCAGCATTCAGTGGACACGACTGGGCTGAGAGTTAGAGTGCTTGACAGTATCATTGTTATTAGTTTTTCTGAATTAAAAAGCCAAATGTGTTAAAAGGTTAAAAATTGAACAACGTGGCATCAGAACTTGGCGTAAACAAACACGCCGCTTGCCATGTTATCGCGACAAGAAAGCAATAGTTGAATTTAGGAAAAGAAGCCAAAGAAGTTTAGGAAACCAATTCATATATATATATATATATACACTGTATGTATTGTCACATATATCACCCAAGTCTACATTCCTACGGACATCTATATGATATCAGGTGTGTGTGTCTGTTTGATTGCATTAACCCTCCTGTTGTCCCCTCGCGTTTTCCTATTTCAATGTTCTTTTTAAGTATCCAATTGTAATTACCCCAAAAAACACAAATCTCTACTTTCATGAATTTTGGGGCGTCTTATTCAATTTGATAGCATTTGAATAAAAGGGCTTTTGAACTAGTATTGAGTAAAAGTTGACATATTCCAGTCTGTGATTATCATCAACATCCATTCCTTTAATTTTAGTCTAAATAGTTCCTAATTTCTGCTTTTCAAACTCAAACATTAGGTCAAATTTCCTATAAATGAAGTTTATAAGAAATAAATAAATAAATAATAAATTTGCAAAATAACTGTAAAACTACAGTTAAGTTAAAAAAGTGACAAACATTGAAAAAAAGCATCAAAAGGGTTGTGGAAAAGGATAAAAATGTTAGATAATGTTAAAAATATTGATAAAAGGCGTCAACAAAAGTGTCGATTTTCCCTTTTGTGAATGTTTCGCCCACTAGTGGCCAAAAAAATCAACACATGCAGCTTTAAATAGAAGCTAGGAAGTTGGTAACTTCAAATATTTATGTTTAAATATAATGTTTATATTTAATATAAACAAATATTTAACCCTCATGTTGTCCTCGGGTCAAATTTCACCCATTTTCAAAACTTCACAATCAAAATGATGGGTTTCTTTCAACCAAGTAGTAAATGTCCATGGTTTCATACACGAAAAAGGCTGTAATCATACTGTACATCCACATATATTTCTCTGATCTTAACTATTAGTCAAAATAACTCATACTTCATACTTGTTATCTCAAAGATTAGGTATAACCTAATATGAATTATGTTTATGAGCATGAGATCCAAAAATAAGTGTAAAAAAAGTGGGAAAAAAGTTGTCTAAGTTGTTTAAACAGAAGAATTGAGTGATAAATTATCATTATTTTGCTTAAACAGGCAAAGAAGACCAGGTCCATTTTGACAGGAAGACAGCACAACACTAATTGCTTAGTGAGTAACAACCCCCCCCCCCCCCCCCCCCCCCCCCCCCCCCCCCCCCCCCCCCCCCCCCCCACCCCTGCTGATTATTAAAAAAACAAGTGTTGGTTGATTTTCTATTTTGGTCAGGGCCACAGGATCAAAGTTACAGGCTGATGATGTGTTCAAGTGCAAGTCATCACATACAGTAGGAAGGATTTATCAACCTCTCTTTGAAATGTGATGTGTGGAGGTCAGTGTAAAGGGCCAGCTGACGCATCTTTTTCTTTTTATCTGCACTTCGAGAGAACGGGGCCTCCTTCCACCGCAGCTGCTCAAACACCTGACCCTGTGCTCTCTCTCTATTGACTTCTACAGAAGAAAAACTTGATTTTCCTAAAAATAAAAACACACCACAAGTCCTATTGTGCTCAAAGGGTATTTCATCCTGGCTGAAAGTCTGAGTGGGTCGTCAACTCCGACATCTAACCTCGACGTACACGCTGAATTACTCTGAACTCAGAGCTTTAAACTAAAGAAAGCATTTTCTTCTGTCTCTCTCACACACACACACACACACACACACACAGAGTAATCCTAGTTAACCTCAACACACAAGGTTTATTCCCAGGGTGACCAAAAGCAATTCCCTTTTTCTTCTTTCCTTCTCTCGGCTCTACATTATCTACAGACGCAGACACAGAGTCGTTCACTCGACCTTTTCGTGTATCAGCCACCATCTTTGGACCAATCTACCTCACCTTCTATACAACACCCACACACAACATAAAACACACACACCTTAAAAAATATGCATAAAGGGGGAGTGGGAATGGAAGGAGGAAAAGCGGCCTTGTGATCCTGCACTACAGCGGAGGGGTTTGCTATTCCTACACTGAGTAATTAGACTGTCACTCAAGCACCCGCTGCCGCCATTTCAGTGTGTGTGTGTGTGTGTGTGTGTGTGTGTGCACACAGGTTCATGCAGTGTTTGATTGCCTCAGCGACCTTTGACCCTGACGGAGCAAATATCCCCTCTGGGGGAAGGAGGAAAGGGGTCAATGTGAAGATCTACCAGAACAGAGCTGTGGAAGTGATTTAGAGGGTCGTGCTGAGAGAGAGAATGCTTAGGGAGAGTACAGGTTGACATAAAGTGATATGCCGTGTCTTATTAGGGCTTATTACAGATACACTGCATCAAACCGAGCCTCAAGCTGAGTTACTTTGTTCCAGACTGGTGCGCGGGACGAAGGGCGGCAGGACATCGATATAAATACCTCTGTGGGAGAGAAAGAGGAGTAACATGTGGTGTCAGACAAAGCTTCTTTAACGAGGTTTATGGTGGCCGCGGTGTCCGTGAGCCGTGAAGCGACGTCACCACAGCTGTCGTTTCCAGAGCAAAGGCTCTGCGAGCTGTCGCAGCGCGTGGTCGCGCACCTCTGAATTTTATGTAACTGGAACTTTTACTTCAGTTGGGAAAGTCTGGCGGAGCAGGTTCACCTGTGTTCCTTCACATACAGACCACAGAGAGACAAACAGCCTTAAAGCGCCCATATTCTGCTCATTTTCATGTTCCCAATTGTATTTTGAGGTTGTACCAGAATAGATTTACATGGTTTTGTTTTCAAAACACCATATTTTGTTTGTTTAGGTCTCTGTTTTAGCTCCAGAGGGAGACATCTGACTTCTATACTATCTCTGTTGGGAGTCACACATGCTCAGTAGCTCGGTAAGATCCCATCAGCTGATAACTCTTTCTCCAGCTTTGGTCAGTCCAAGGTAGGATAGACGAAGGCCACTATTGGAATACCTGCAGTACAGGGACAGGAAGTAGTTCTTTTGGAGACTATGGTGAACTAGCGTGTGTTGTAGCAGTGTTTTCCATTGAGAATGAGCTAGCATGCTACGGTTAGCCACCTCGTCTCTAGTGACGTAGACAGCCGTGCAGATGTTGAACAGCTCACCTGGAGACTGAAGACAGAGGACACTCAGAAACCAGATCTCTCTCAAAACACCATGGATAGTTTGTTTTTCCAAATTTGTATGCGTGTGGAAACACCACGGACACAAAATAACACCCCAAATCCCCCAAAAAGTTTTTTTTTTGGATAATATGCTTTAGGCACTCTCTTTGACACACTGTGTGGTCAAAGAGAGACCCCGCACCCCGGGAAAAGAAGCTGGAGGATGTGGAAAAAACAAAACAGATCGTTTTGTCAAAGCTAAAAGAAATGGCTTCAGAACGAGTGTTCTTCACACTGTTACGGGCAGACAGTCATTTAGATTTGGAGATAAACGACGTCCACGTTAACGATTAGAGTCGATAAATGTAATGATTCGCGTTACGTCGGTGTTTATGATGGATGTTTCTACTTCTGTTGCCAGGCAGCGATTTATTTTTGTTTTTTTTGCAGGATTGGAAAATAATCCACAGATTAACAGCCAATGAAAACAATCCTTAGTTGCAGCCCTACAACTAAATTAGCCACTGGAGAGTAGACGGGATAATAAATAAAAAAAAGAGTAGACGGGATAATAAATAAAATATAACAAAGTAATCAAGTGATTAGTAGACAAGAAACTGAAATGACTTTTCCGAAATTCAGCATCAGATTGCTTTAAAAAAAGCTGTGTCCTTCACCAATGATCATCCTCATATTGTTTGTTCTCTATGCATGAGGACAATATGGATTGTAATCCATATTATTTCATAAAATTCTTTTAATCTCTTGGGTGTTTATCACGATTTTGTGATAAATAATCAGAATAATCAAGAAAAATGGTTATTTTGCACATAACGTTTTGCAAGTAAACTCGTACTTTGTGTGCTGAATGGGGGCAAAAAAGGGAAAATGAAGGGAAATGTCACAGTTCTTGGTATTTTTACTGTTTATTTGTTCATCATTGTTTCACACTTCAGTAGTTGCAACATCTTTCCAAAAGACAATGAGTAATTGTGTTAAATAACCGATTTAAATACTGACCAAAATAGTCTTTATTTTGATTTATTTCCACAATTGTGCAGCCCTACATGTTGTCTATCTATCTGCCCTGATTATCAAGCACTTCTGGCTCACCTTCTCCGTTTTAAATGTAAATAAAGATGACTTGTCTTGCCTTTCCCAAGGCTTCCTTCACATCCCAGTGGCCTTCTACGCCTCTGGTTATTTACACCTCCAACACCCCAAACTGAGAGCAGGGTCAACACCCTCCTCCTCCTCGCCTGGTGGTGCAAAGACTTAATTAGAGCCAAATTATCCAGGGAGAGATGGGGAGAGGTGGAGGACAGGTGGAGAGAGAGAGAGAGAGAGAGAGAGAGAGAGAGAGAGAGAGAGAGAGAGAGAGAGAGAGAGAGAGAGAGAGACCAGCGATTACTCGAGGGAAGACTCCATGCTTTATGCAGTTCCCACTCAGCCAACCGGGGCGAGCAGAGAACACACCGCTAATGACTCCCCACAAAGCTAATTAGACCCTCTCTCTGTTTCACATTCATCCTCTGGTTGGGATAATTCACACACTGGAAATAATGTCTGTGAAGGTATTTAAAAACACTACTAGTAGTATTGGAAGTAGTAGTAACAGTAATGTGTATGATTTTTACAGGAGAATGCTGTAAAGTTACATTACAACCTTGTCGACATGCCAAAGTCACAGTATCCTAAGTATTACAGTTGAAATCACAGTAGTCAAAGCATTACTGTTAAAAAAAGAAAATCCCAATATAGACACTACTGTAAATAGTAAAGTAAACTACTGTATTTTTATTTTTTATTTTATGTTGTGTTTAATTGTTTTGTATTTTACAGTGAATACGTAAAATACTGTAAATGGACGTACGGTACCTTTACTGTAAAAAGAATTCACAGTAACTTACTGGCCAATTGTTGCCAGTAAGTTACTGTAAATGTTACGTTACATTTGTTATGGTGTAGAGGAGCAGATAGCAAAGAGCATTCAGCCACTAATCTCCCGTTTTGGTCTTCCAACGCCCATTGCTGTTACCTGAGAGCCCATTCCTATTCCAGGTCTACATGATACAGATAACCAGACATCATTTCTGCTGTGGCCACACTAATTTCTCTCTCTCCTCTCTCGTCATTGATTAATTGACAGCTTTTTTTTTTATATACTGCCTGACTAATCCAGTAAATGGATTATCACTTCAGAATACAGCAGCTGACCGAGACGTAGTGTACCCGGCACTAATGCAGAAATCAGGCTGTTCTCATGAACCATCCGTCCACATGGCTGCAAAAAGTAAAGCAAGCACTGTGATTCATATGTGTTTCACATATGAATGTATTGCTGGACTCCAGCTCCCTCGTAAAAAGCAACAACAAAAAAAGCCCAATAGAGGATGTAACTGAAGATGTTCAACCTGTCAAAGACTCTGGTGTTGCACGTCCACGCTGCCCTCATCGAGCCCACCCTCAGCTGCTCCATCGCTATCTGGTACGCTGCTGCCAATGACGAGAGCAGAGTGCAGGGCACCGCTCGCTCTGCTGAGAAGGTGATTGGCTGCAACCTGCAGGCTCTCCAGGACCTCCAAAACGCTGAGGGGGGGGGGCAGGAAAGATCGTAGCCGATCCCTCTCACCCTGAACCACTCTGCTTTGGCAGGAGGCTGCAATCCATCCGGACCTAAATCTCACGCCATAAAAACTGTTTTTCCCTTCAGCAGTAAGGCTCAACAACAAGTCTCAGGACCCC
>NC_048422.1:22942105-22943791 GCF_013103735.1 Etheostoma cragini | reverse complement strand
GTTTTATTGTTACAATAAATCAAACAAGACATGGAAATCTAACTTTTTCCAATACTGGACCTTTAATTGTAATTAACCGTTTGATGAACCCCTTCCCCAGAAACCGCGCCCGTCCAACCATGGCATAGCAACCGTAACTAGGCTAAAGTGAGTGTGATACTGTGGATTTAAAGATTTTATATACAACAACACAACAGCAAAAGTGTAAAGAAACAGCTTCTGTTACTTTTTTTTCTAGCATGCCCTTACATTATTGGTTTCTTTGAAAATCTACAATACAGAAGTTGGAGGTGTGAGATTATATTTCATGAAGTTTGTTGTAATGAAAACTGTTTGAAGCTTTTTTTTTTTACTCTCGAACAACCCAGGAC
This sequence comes from Etheostoma cragini, assembly GCF_013103735.1. Lineage (NCBI taxonomy): Eukaryota > Metazoa > Chordata > Actinopteri > Perciformes > Percidae > Etheostoma > Etheostoma cragini. The sequence continues at coordinate 22,943,420 of NC_048422.1, read as the reverse complement.
ACGCCGTTTACTGACTGGCTACGTCCCTTTTCAAGGAGCACAACAAATGTCAAAACATCCAGCTTGATGAAATTGCTTCTTTGAGTAGATTTTTTTTATTTGACATTTTTCTAAACTCAACTATAAAGTTCTACCACCTCACCTTTATTACATAAAAAGGCATTTATTTTCAAAAGCAAGAGAAATACAGTTTGGATTTTGAACCGTATTTTTCAACTCTCGCGCTGGCGGCACACGAGGACATTTGTCTGTTTAAGGACAAAAATGAGTTCAAAGCATGCAGTCTTGTTGAAAAGGGGTTGCATCCACTTACTGGTGTCATTAGCTTACATCTCCTGAATGCAGCCTCAATACTTTCTTCCAGAGGAAGTTTTGCTTGTATGTCATTTAAGTAAGATGTGAGCACATGTTTTGAGCTTCTAGTTGTATTTACATAGCTATATGATAGAGTGACATTTCCTCCATTTGAATTAAAAAACGATTCTTTTTATTAGATTTACATGAAATGAATGTGTCCTTTTTTCCAGAAAACATTTAAATTAAGTCTTCATATGTTCATAAATGAAGGAGATTCATGATTGACCGTAACGTGCTAAAGAGGAATTTTTCATCCGTGTAAGAATTAGGGGCTGGGTTTGATGCCGTTTTAGTAAATCCCAATCCCGTATCAAATCCACTTATTGGAACCGAATCCTTCTAAATCCCTTATTGAATCTAATTCCATTACAACATTTGCAAGTAATTTAAGTTTTGAACAGCTAAAAAACAAGCCTAATTAACATTGATAACCTATAGCGAGACCCTGAAAATGAGATGGGCAGCAGAAGATGTGCAATATTGATTAAATGCATATGACACACTGTTAGAACAGATGAAGCCTTCTTAGTTGATTTTTCATGAGTTTGTGGATCAAAGTCTTGGAGGTCCTGGTTCAGAGGTATCAAATGGATCCACCTTGAACATGTATGTGCAAAGATCCTGATGAGAGTGCGAAAGTACGACCACATCCCATCCATTCTCCACTCACTTTACTGGCTTCCTGTTTCTGCTAGGATGGAACACAAGGTCTCAATTATCCCCCACCAGTGCATCTATGGAAATAGATACCGGTTCCTAAACAATTGGTTTTTCAATTCCAATTTCAATGAACAAAAAGAAATTACAAAATTACACATCAAGACACTAATCTTTTTGTGTATTTTTCAGCTCTACTACATGAACCTCTGTGCCAAACAGAGCTTATTATGAGGGGCCTTCTGGGAGAATATTCACAATTACCTCACACACACACACACACACACACACACACACACAC
>NC_048422.1:22940180-22942005 GCF_013103735.1 Etheostoma cragini | reverse complement strand
CACACACACACACACACACACACACACACACACACACACACACACACACACACACACACACACACACACACACGACGGGATTTCACTTTCAATTGGAAGGCGTGTGAGAGAGTTTTCAGTAGTGTTTATGTTTGTGTGTGTGTGTAAATGTACTGTATTTATATGAATGTACGCTCTGTGTGTGTGTGTGTGTGTGTGTGTAATTGTGAATAATGTCCCAGATGGCCCTTCATCGGTTATCCTGCATGTTTTGACACCGCGTAACGTTAGACAGCCAATCAGCAGCATTATTAGATCTTGGTAGCAGTGTGCTTCATGCTTTTTGGCTCACTGACGCTGATACAATTTGCTCCTTAGGTATTAAAATTGGGTATTGAATGATGAGGTATATTTTTCGATACTTAATACTTTAAAGGCAATTTGGTCAGTGCCTTAACAGTATTGAATTGTGTAACCAGCCCTATGGCACAGTGTTTATGAGCTTGATGCATGCACTAGTGTGCCAAAGGATCTCATACAAATACAGGTGTAACCAAGAAGGACAAATATAGAGAAGGAAACAAAGAAATTAACATAAGAGGAGATGCACCACAGTCTTTTCTTCTCATAAAGGCTCCATTACTGCAGAGGAGATCACTCAGCTGTTGCAGTGCATATGCTGAAGAAGTCAACAATGTGTGGCTGCTGTCTCACACAATTATTATTAATGACACATGTCCCAAAGGGCAATTCATTTTCAGAGTTAGTACACCTCAGTCTCTCCTCTCCTCTCTCTGCCTCCATGTTTCCTATATGTGCTCTGCTCCCCCCCACCCCCGATGCTTTTATTTCTTTCATTAACGCTCCGGGCTCATCAGTAAGCACGGCTCACTTCAGGCTCAATTTAGACGAGCTGCTTCTATAAGAGCCAGCCAGCCAATTGTGATGTCACGCCCATTGTCTGCCAATTACACTTCAATTTAGCAGAAGAAACGCTCTGGAATGTGATTATAAGCGAAAGATGGCGCGCGCGTGTGTGTGTGTATTTAAGAGATTGCAGAAAGTCTGTTTGTTGTGATGTTTCCCCTCTTTCACTTAGCACTTTTATATTCTGAAGTGGCGTCCAGTTTTTCTTCTTCCTCTTCCTCCTCCTCCTCCTCCTCCTCCTCCTCCTCCTCCTCCTCCTCCTCCTCCTCCTCCTCCTCCTCCTCCTCAGACTTTTCCACAGCGAGCTGGCGTAGCCTTTCCAGACAGCGTGACATTTGCACCTTCCCACTGCCTCGCTAAGCCAAAGCAGTGAATACAGCGAGCCGCGACACACACAACATACTGTACACACACACACACACACGCACAAACGTGCTGGCTGCAGCACTACAAGAGGAGAGTCTGATAATGTGTATCGACCTGTCAGCATTTTGTGTGAGAATGTCATGTTTTCAAAAGCTTTTTATCTGCTTTTACATTCATCCTCGATACTGCCTCTGTAGCTTGTGTGACTCCAGGAATCCACATTTTAAAGCGCCCAATATTATTCTCATTTTCAGGGTTATAATTGTATTTTGAGGTTGTACCAGAACAGGTTTACATGGTTTCATTTTCAAAAAACACACCATGTTTGTTGTACTGTACATTTCTGCAGATCCTGTTTTCACCCTATGTGTTTAGGTCTCTGTTTTAGCTCCAGAGTGAGACATCTCACTTCTATACTATCTTTGTTGGGAGTGACACACGCTCAGTAACTCTTTCTCCAACTCAGTGTGGATGGAGGGCCCAAACCAAAAAAAAGCCAATACCACACACACACACACACACACACACACACACACACACACACACACACACA
>NC_048422.1:22938684-22939977 GCF_013103735.1 Etheostoma cragini | reverse complement strand
CACACACATACACACACACACACACACACAGTCTGTTATTCCCATCATGACACATACCAGTTATTTCCCCTCTCTCTCTCTCTTCAGCACAGTGACTTCCCCCCCGCTCACTCGATCAGATAACACAGACCTTGACTGAAGGCCAGTCTCCAGTGTTTCTCTGTGATCACAAGTCCAATTCTTATGTACATATGTGTTCCATGTCTACTTTCTATTCAGTTCATATGAAGTCAGTTGGAAAGTGTTCTTTCTCTGCCAGACAGATAAAAGTACAGACAGACCGAGGAGAGGTGAGGTGAGACGTACGGAGATGTGTGTGTTTAAAGTGAAAGGGAAACTCTTATATTGTGTGTTGTAAGATTTGACATCGTAGTCATCTCTGTTGTAGAGTTTGAACGCTCAAATTAAAGTATTTCAACTTAAGAGGATTCAACAATGACGTGCCATTCGTGCAATTCCCTTCACCTGCCGGGGATTTGCACCTACTGGCATCTTTGTATTGACGTTGTATGCAAACCTATCACGCAGTGTGTGAAATTCACATTTTACATACCAGCACCAATTTACATACCAGCACCATTTAAAGCTCACTAATTAACATAATATAGCTCCGATCTGTACCGAAAAACCAAAGTGTTGTGAACTATACCTTAGTCCAGAAACATCCAACTGGTCCCCACTAATCTCTACAAGGGAACAGGGGACATATTTAACACAAAATGTGAGAATAAGGACAAATAGCGTAATTTCCCTTAAAGAAAATCGCCTACAAACACAAATAATAGAGTGGAAGGTCAGTGGGGTATGAACAGGGCAACAAGCAACAGGTGTACACGCACACACACACACACCCACACACACACACACACACACACACACACACACACACACACACACACACACACAGGAAGTTGTGTGTTGCCAAAATCATTACATACAGTATCTTTCATTCCAGTGCCATATAGCTCATTTGAGAAAAAAACTGATCTTAACAGATAAAAACAGAATCATTCGGACACCAAAAGTATCAGTTCCAAGCTGCAATATCGTGCAACTGAAACAGGGAGTTGCTCCACACATTGAGATTGATTAGATTTAGATTGAACTAATTAGTGCCTTGCTCAAAAGCACCTTGGCAGTGCCCAGCATCTGGCACCTCGCCAGTATTTCGGTCTGTATGGGGAGAAGAACCCGCGCCTAACACAACTCCCTGAGGACTACTAGGCTAACGCCACCGCTAAACTTCCAGTTTCTTTTACCAATGACTGCTCGATTTCTTGTCTTCTATTTCCA